>NC_037671.1:128275277-128364893 GCF_003255815.1 Theropithecus gelada | reverse complement strand
GCACTCAGCATCCCTCCCCCACTCCCCCTTTCAGTCAGCATCCCGCCTCCTCTCCCCCTGCAGTCTGCATCCCTCCCCTACTCCGCCCTTCAGTCAACATCCCTCCTTGGCACTTTCCTTTCTCCCTTTCCCCACCATTCCCAGAAAAGCAGGACAGCACTGTCCTGGCTCAGAAGTGTCCCCTGGTTCCCATCTCTCTGTGTCCCTTTCCTTCCAGGTGGGGTGAGGGTCCCACTCTGAGCTAGGATCTAGGAAGCAAGAGTTTCCAGACAGGCACTGCCACCGAACAGCTGGGAGGTCTTGGCCAAGTAACTTCGACTCTCTGGGCCCCTGTTTCCCCGTCTGTAAAATGAATGGTGGGGCCAGGCTTGATCTCTGAAGTTTCCCCCAAGTGCTGGAGTTGGGACTCTGATCTGTGATCTAGAGAATCGGATGCTACTTCTCCCACGTAGCATTTTACTACCATCTGCCTCCGCGGGCCTTTGGAGAGGAGGAAACACAGCCAAGTCGACTCCAAATCTGGGGCACTCTCCGCAGGGGAGGGAGCTGACTCCTGGAGTGGGATCGCCCCGCTGAGATGCTGCAGGTCGCCTCCCTCCCCTGGCTAAAGCCTTTCTCAGGGAGGAAATGGGATTTGGCCCAAGGTTGTCCGCGGGGGCCTGGGAATGAGTCACTCCAGAGTGTGGCCCTTGTGGAGAGAACCTGTGCCAGCCTCACCCCCTCCCAGTGTTCCGGGCCCCTCTCTCAAGGCGGCTTTCTCCCAGGCTGAAAGGGCCCTGGCGCTTTCTCACAGCTCCTCTCTGCTGGGAGCCCCGCTTGCCATGGCCACCACGCCAGGAGGCTTTCCATGTTTACTCGCTTTCTAGCCCAGGAGACCTTTCTCTTCTCCCTCTAATCCTTTCTGGCCTATGCAGGCATCCCTGAGAGGCCTCAGCTCTGTCCTTAACAACCCCGCAGTGTGGGACCCCATGCTGGCTCTGTCACACTGAGTGGCCTCCCATCTTCCTCATTATTTTCCTTGTATTTTCCAACTTATTTTCTCTGGAAAATCTTAAAATTTGAAATGCTGCTTTGTGGGGACAGTTTCAAGTTTGGGTCAGGCAGGAGCAGAGCACCTTTTTCTTATTTGAATATGATAAATCTTTGTTATAACTTTTATTTTAGTGTCGGGGTACCTGTGCAGGTTTGTTCTGTTGGTTAACTGCATGGCACAGGGGTTTGGTGCACAGGTAATTTCATCATCCAGGTAATAAGCCTAGTACCCAATAGATATCTCTTCTGATCCTCTCCCCTCTTCCCACTCTCTGCCCTAAAGTAGCCCTGGTGTCTGCTATTCCCATCTTCATGTCCATGTGTTCTCATCATTTAGCTCCCACTTGTAAGTGAGAACATGTGGTATTTGGTTTTCTGTTCCTGCATTAGTTTGCTAAGAATAATGGCCTCCAGCTCCATCCACGTCCCTGCAAAAGACACCATCTCATTTTTTTATGGCTGGTAAGGATTCCATGGCATATGTAAACCACATTTTCTTTATCCAAGTCTACCACTGATGGCCATTTAGGTTCATTCCCTGTCTTTGACAGCACCTGATTCTAAAGGAATAAGGAGAGTAGTTTGATCCAGTGAGAAATGAGACAAATGTGGGGGGCAGTTTTTCCAAATGTTGTCCCCGCCGCATAAGCAGAGCTGTGTTGCAAGATATCTCTTTGGATTATAAGTTCCTGTTTTCATCGTATCCCCTCATGTGCTGACCAGGTGCTGCTTGCCTGGCATGCTGTGAACCTGCACTGAGAGGGAAGGTGTTGTCTCCAGGGGTGGGAAGCAGCAGCTTCACTTTGCTCGCAGGGTCCTGAGCGCCTAACCCAGGGAGGAGCCCCTAACCCAGGGAGGCGCGTCTAACCCAGGGAGGAGTGCCTAACCCAGGGTGGAATGCCTAACCCAGTGGGGAACCCCTAACTCAGGGAAGAGTGCCTAACCCAATGGGGAGTGCCTAACCCAGGGAGGAGTGCCTAACCCAGTGGGGAGCACGTAACCCAGAGGGGAGCACGTAACCCGGGGGGAGCATCTAACCCAGGGGAGAGCACCTAACCCAGGGAAGAGCACCTAACCCGGGGGGAGAACCTAACCCGGGGTGGAAGCAGACGCCTCTCACGGGTGCTACCCCAAACTCTGCAGAAATCATCTGAGCCCCTTTCTTTCTTTCTTTCTTTCTTTCTTTCTTTCTTTCTTTCTTTTTTTCCCCACAAATAGCACTTTTTATTTGACACTAATTGAAGTCTGAACTTTAAACAGATTCTTGGACTGGTGGTTCATATCCATCAACTTGTTCAACTTTAGCACCTGTCTCGTCCCCAGTGGCTTTTCCAGAACTACTGCCTTCACCATGAAGCTCCACGAGCTTTCCCAATTCAAACTTGGGCTTCTTCAGCATTTTTACTTTCTAACGAAGACATCATGGAGAGGATAAACAGATTGGCAAGCCTCTTCTATATCTTTTCCAATGCTGTCTGGAATCAATTTATTGACCACTTCTTTCAAGTCATTTGTCAGACCTCTCGGGTCATGATTTCCATCATCTTCTTCCGGATTTGGCGGACCTGCTGGTGCTGAGCATAAGAGGTCTTCCATATCTGATTGTTGCGTTTTTTAGTAAAACCAACACAGAACAGATGAAGCAAGTAACCATCGGTAGTCTTGACATCAACATGAGTTTCAATCATTGTCTGCCACTTTTTGACCATGGAACACATTTTGTCATGGGTAAGATCCATGCCATGGGAGTTAGTCAGGCAGTTTTTGCCCTGAACATCTTCAGTAATCAGCTTGAACTTTCTAAATGCAACTTCATCATTCTGCAAATCAGCAAGACTCACTTCAAACACATGACCCTTGAGACCATCAGATGCAATTTTGGTTTCTTGGGTCCTGGTGACAAGCGTCTTTCCAATATTTCTTATATTGAACATAGCAGGTGCTTTCACATCATACCAATCTTTCTTAGAAAATGGATCAACCACTTTCTTCTTCGCTCCCTTTTTGCCGCCTTTTGTAAGACGCTTGTTCTTGCCAACCGCCATGGTGCTGATCAGAGAGCTAAAAGGCTGAGCCCCTTTCTTCCTCGCCTTCTCATTCACCCCTTCTTCCTGACCCTTTTCTTAATCCAACTTCTTTTTATCTCCTTTTCCTCTTTCTCTGTCTCTGTGGCCTAGTCCAAGGCTTTCTAGTGAAATTCCGGGGCAGCTATCGGTCCACAGAATCAGATCAGTGAAGTCCTCCAACAATGCAATGAGTTGCTGCAAATGAAGTGAAGCACGTGGGTGGGAACAGGCGGAGGTGACCCAGGGAAGGACAGAAATGGGGTTGATAAAGGAAGAAGAAGGCCACGCGTGGTGGCTCATGCCTGTAATCCCAGCACTTTGGGAGGCTGAGATGGGCAGATCACTTGAGTACAGGAGTTTGAGACCAGCCTGGGCAACATGGCGAAACCTTGTCTTTACAAAAAATACATAAAATTAGCCAGGTGTGGCGATGTGCACCTGTGGTTCTAGCTACTTGGAGGCCAAGGTGGAAGGATCACTTGAGCCTGGGAGGCAAAGGCTGTAGTGAGCTGAAATCACATCACTATACTGTAGCCTGGGCAACAGAGCAAGACTCTGTCTCAAAAACTTGTTTTCAAATAATAATAATAATAGAAACTGAGTCTGAGTGTCCATAAGCACTGTGAAGTGGCATTGCACTTAGTCAAATAGGCATTCAACACATGAATTGAATTTCTTCTCCTCCCCAGGGCAGGGAGAGGGGACGCAGGGCCAGGCCATGCTGAACCCAGGCCATGAATGCCCCTGGGTACCTGGTGGCTCTGCGTGGTTGTCTTGTAAACCATCTGAGCTGGCTCAAAGGAGCCTCTGCTAAGTGGGGTGACAAATGTCATTCTCCATTGAAAGAACAAGATCCTCTGCCTGACACCTAAAGAAGCTCCCTGGCGTCACGATTTCCCTGTAGCCACTAATCCAACTCTGGAGGCCACTAATCCAACTCTGGAGGCCGTGCTTCATTTCCTCCCTGGCCTCAGCTGTGATCCCCGCACTTCCACTCCCTTCCCCGCCAAAACCCATAAGCTGAGCTCTTTAGAGCAAAGGGCTATTTTTTGCCCTTTCCCCCACGTCCAGTATGCCCATCCCCTGATGCATCAGCATCCCCCCAACCTTACTTAGAGGACATCGTGCACACTGCACAGGCCAGCAGCGCCTCACCACCTGGCCTCCCACATCTGCTTCATGATGAGGCTACCAGCGTCCCAGAGAGTGGAACTCAGGTATGACATGATCAAGGGGCCTGACTCAGCTTTTTCTCGAAGAGTTCTCTTTGTATCGGTTTGCATATCTTGGACAGTCTTCACTGAAGGGTGAGGATGGGGAAGAAATTCAATTCATGTGTTAAATGCCTATTTGCCTAAGTGCAATGCCACTTCACAGTGCTTATTAATGAAGAGAAATAAAAATTAATTTTAAAAAGTTAGAGTCACAAAAGAATATATACAAATGACCAAAAAGCATACTAAACAAGTTCTTGTTTTCATAATTCATCAGGGAAATGCAAGTCAACCACATTAAAATACACCACACATTCACCAGAAAGGCAACAAATAGACTAGGTCACACCAGGACTCAGACATTGTCGTGGGGGAGTAAAAGGCTACAACCATTTCAACTATGACCCACTCATTTCACTCCTGGATATTTACCCAAGAGAAAGGAAAACATTCATACACAAAATTACTTGTGCAAAAATGTTCAAACAGCCAAAGTGTCCGTCAATAGGAGAATGAATGAAGAAACCACAGTATGTCCCCACAATAAAGGAATAAAAGACAGCAAGCTAGGCCAGGGGTGCAGTGGCTCACGCCTGTAATCCCAGCACTTTGAGACCGAAGAGCTCGGATAATTTGAGGTCAGGAGTTCGAGACTAGCCTGATCAACATGGTGAAACATCGTCTCTACTAAAATTACAAAATTAGCCGGGTATGGTGGTGCATGCCTGTAGTCCCAGCCACTTGGAAGGCTGAGGCAGGAGAATCGCTTGAACCAAGGAGGCAGAGGTTACAGTGAGCCAAGATCGCACCATTGCACTTCAGCCTGGGCAACAAGAGCGAAACTCCATCTCAAAAAAAAAAAAAAAAAAAACGAAAGAAAGAAAAAGAAAGGTGGCAAGCTATGGACATCTGCACCACTGTGGATGAAACCCAGAACTTCACTGAGTAAGAGAGCGTGCTGCAGATTCCATCTACACAAAGTTCTAGAAAAGACAAAATAGTCTATGGTGGAAGAAAACAGGAACGGTGATGATGTTGCTTCTGCATGGTCAGAGATTGACTGGGGAGGGGCCCCCGGGAACTTTATGGAGTGATAACTTTATGGGGTGATGGGAATGTTCTAGATCTTGACAGAAGTTTGGGTTATAAAAGTGTTTGCATTTGTCAAATCATCAGCAAATATACACATGAAATTTGTGTTTCTTCATAAATTGTTCCTCCAACGAAAAATAAACCATAAAATGTTGGATTAAAAAAGTCATGGTCCTTCCCGGAAGCGGTGTAGGAGGGAAGACAGGCGAGTGTGCAGCTGATCCCATGTGATCGCAGCCTGTGGTGTGTGAGACACAGGTACAGTGAGGAAAGCACGTGCCCCTCACTCCACATTTGTGGACAAAATGTCAGCAATCCAAGGAACGCGCTTCTGAGAACTGGACATCTTGGGACAGCCCCTCGGTGTAATCCTCAAGGGCAGTAGCGTGGGCCGATCCACAGACCCTGCCACGCCCCCTCTCCCAGTGCTGCTGCCACCAGAAAAGACAACTATCAGAAACTTCCGAGCTGCAAAACCTCAGTGTTGCCAGGGCCAGTCGAGGTCATCTTGTCCCACTTCCCACCCAGTGCAGGAACGCCCGGACCTGGCAAAACCCTGACACAGGTCAACCAGATGTTTCGTGTCTTCTGGCCCCAAGCAAGTAGAAGTCCCTGCAATGCTTTCTGTCCAGCAACATTTAACTCGAGGCCATTAGGTTTAGCTATGAGCCCCAGTTTACAGGCAACCCAGCGGTTGTGCAGCACAGTTGGCCCAAAATAAGCCAATACCATGAAAAGAGGACTTCAGGGACACAACCACCAGTTAACGAGCATGTCCCCGGACTGGTTATTGGTTTGAATGAGGCTGCTAGAAAGAACACACAATTTGAACACAGACCAGGTTCTAAATTTGGCAAACTAGGCCGGGCGCGGTGGCTCAAGCCTGTAATCCCAGCACTTTGGGAGGCCGAGACGGGCGGATCACGAGGTCAGGAGATCGAGACCATCCTGGCTGACACGGTGAAACCCCGTCTCTACTAAAAAATATGAAAACTTAGCCGGGCGAGGTGGCGGGCGCCTGTAGTCCCAGCTACTCGGGAGGCTGAGGCAGGAGAATGGCGTAAACCCGGGAGGTGGAGCTTGCAGTGAGCTGAGATCCGGCCACTGCACTCCAGCCTGGGTGACAGAGCGAGACTCCGTCTCAAAAAAATAAATAAATAAATAAATAAATAAATAAATAAATTTGGCAAACTAGAAAGATGGAGATTGTTGTGTAAAGCAGGCTACCCAACAGGATACACATTCTGTCTCATTCTGAGACACGGTTTTTTTCAGGAGGATGTGCCCTGAGCTAGTCACAGTGATGATCTCTGAGCCGTAGAAATGTAGAGTTTTTACTCCTTCGTTTTCTGATCATCTCTTCTAAGTTTCAACCATCCATATGCACCACATCTGTCGCAGGCTGAACTGTGTCCCTCAAATTCATATGTTGACGTCCTAACTCCCAGGACCCCATAAGGTGACCCAATTGGGAAAGAGGGTTGTCGCAGGTGTAATTAGTCAAGTTAGGATGAGGTCATACAGTAGGGGGGGCCCCTAATCCGATATACCTGGTGTCTTTATAGAAAGAAGGAATGTGGACACAGACCCGCATGCAGGGTGATGCTGTGTGAAGAGGAAGGCAGAGACCAGGATGATGCTTCTATGAGCCAAGGAAAGCCGAAGATCACCGGCCACCTCCAGGTATCTGGCAGAGGCCTGGGCCCCGCCTCCCTCGGGGCCTCAGCAGGACCCAGCCCCACCCTCACCTTGGCCTACGACTTCCAGCCTCCAGACCCTGCGCGGTGCATTCTTGTTACTTAAGCACCCAGTCTGTGGTAATTTATGTTGACCCAGCAAACTAATACAAACTAACACTAATATCTATAATCATAAAAATTACTTGAATTTTAAAAATGAAGTGGCCTGAGTGGGGCCTGCATGGGGGGCCTGGAAGACAGAGAGCAAACCCTCCCCTGCCAGGGGCTCCTGCCTCCCAGGACAGTGGCTGCCACACCAGTCACCAGAACCTTCTTCCTCCCACAATGGGAAGCTGTGGCCCGGCTCTCCTCACATGGCTTTCCCAGGTCAGTCTCCTGGGAGTTGCTTTTTTCTGGGAGCTGCGTGAGGAGCTGCAGTTCATGGAGGGCCCTGGGGCGTGGCAGGGACATGGAAGGGGCACTCATGGGGCACTCCAGGTCCTGTGGGACACTGAGCCAGGGTGGCCCAATGTCCTCAAGGAGCCGCCAGCCTGGCCCAGGCAGCCTGAGTCTATTATTATAAAGCAAAGCCTCGCCCTCCCATGACGTGACCGGCCCGGGCGCAGAAACCTGAGCTGCTCTGGGCCCAGCAGATGGAAATAACCTCCAAGAATAACCGGCCCGCACCGCACGCCTCTCCTGCCACCACGGCCGGGCCTGCACTTCCTTCCTAAACTCCCTGGGACAGCAATCCCGCCTCACAGACTGAAATGCCATCAGCAGGAACAATGGGAGGAAGTGTGGCGCTTTCTCCACGCAGGGAGTGAAACGGGGACCCCGCTTATCAAAATGACAAGATTTATTCAGTTGCTACAAACTACCAAAGACTTCCTTTCCCAAAAGAAAGGCCGGTGGGGAAGGTCATGTCCTTCGGCCACCTCCATTGAGCCAAGAGCACCATCTGCTTTGCTTCAAGCACATCGCGGGCTGACTCCCCGTCCCCCAGCTCTGCCTGCCTGGAGGCAGGTTTGCAGTCTCTCAAAGCAGGGCTGTGCAGGAAGGAGCAGCCAGCTGTCAGTCCCTGAGCACGGGAGGCCAGCACCACTGGAGCCCAACACGCCTGGGAAGGGCAGGGAGAGAGGGAAAGGAGGGGAGGGAGGCCTGGCCAGGGAAGGGGAGTTCCGCAGCAGCCCTCACCTGAGGTCCTGGTGGCCTCTGGTATGAACCCTCAGCATGGAGCCAGCACCCTCAACCCAAGACTCACCCCCTTCTGGATGGTTCTCTGCCTCTCTGGATTCCCTCCTCTCCCACCCATCCCCAGCAGCCACAGGAGTCTTCCTAAAGTCTCATTTTCCTCAAGTCCTCAACCTCCTCCTCCCCTTCCCTACATCTCACCCCTGAGTAGAATGCAGACCCTTGGCCGGGCAAATGATGCCTTGGTCACCAGGCCCCAAGCAGGCCCTACATCCTGCCTTTCTTTCAGGCCACTCCCCTTACTTGGGGTTCCTTCCCCTTTCCTGTCCCCAAATGGCCAGGCAGAGCCATCCACCAAACCCTTCTAGGCCCAGTCCTGTCCTTCTCCAAGCGAGCCTCTGCTTCTTGGCTCTGCAGACAGCACTCTTCATTTTGTGATGTTTATCCTGTGCGCACCCAACAGAGTCCAGGCGGGCAGAGAGCATTCCTAGACCCGGAGCGATTAAAGGAAACCATTCCCTAATCAGAACCAGCAACTCCACAGCACGTGCAGCAGATCTGCAGGGGGCCCTTCATTCTGCATGGGAGACGTGCGTCCCAAGACAGCGTTCCCCAGGGTCACGGCACCAAGTCTGTGCACCTGGTCCTGTGCCACGCTCTGCATGCATCAGGCTGAGGAGCCAAGTGCCAAGCAGAAAGGTCACACTCTTCCTCACGGGATCCAAAAAAGGAGACGTGTCTGAGATTGCTCACCACCATCCAAGGAAGAGCGGAGGGTCCCTCGAGTGCCCAGGAGACCAGCTGGTGTTCCTGGCACCAGCTTGTTAGTTGACAGAGGGAGACAGCTTCGGATAGCACCACTCATCCTCAGAGGGTGCCTGCCCTCAGCCTCAGAGACCTATTTATTTAGTTATTTAGTTATTTATGATTCTTTATTATTATTATCATTTTTTTTTTTTTTTCAGACTGAGTCTCGCTCTGTCACCCAGGCTGGAGTGCAGTGGCCCGATCTCAGCTCACTGCAAGCTCCGCCTCCCGGGTTTAGGCCATTCTCCTGCCTCAGCCTCCCGAGTAGCTGGGACTACAGGCGTCCGCCACCTCGCCCGGCTAGTTTTTTTGTATTTTTTAGTAGAGACGGGCTTTCACCATGTTCGCCAGGATGGTCTCGATCTCCTGACCTTGTGATCCACCCGTCTCGGCCTCCCAAATTATCATTATTTTTTTTTAACAAAACCTCACTCTGTCATCCAGGCTGGAGTGCAAGTGGCATGATCTCAGCTCACTGCAGCCTTGACCTCCGGGGCCAGGTGATCCTTCCACCTCAGCCTCCCAAGTAGCTGGGACTACAGGCTTGTACTACCATACCTGACTAATTGTTTTTAGTTTTTTGTAGTGACAAGGGTCTCACCATATTGCCCAGGCTGGTCTCAAACTCCTGGGCTGAAGGGATCCGCCTGTCTCAACCTCCCAAAGTGCTGGAATTAGAGGCGTGAGCCACTGTGCTCAGTCAGAAGACATTTTTGAGCAGAACAGTCTATCAGAGGGAGTGGGGCATTTTTCAGGAGACAGATGAACCCACTTTTGAAGTGGGTCTCTACTCTGAAGGGGCTCCCTGAGTCTCCCGATCTAAAAAGCCGAGAACCAGACCCTAGACAGGGGGGATGAATCACTGGCGTGAATGCCTCGGTTCTTTCCATTTGTATCCATGGGACACTTAACTAATAATCAAGGCACAGTTTCCAGCTAAATATGGACACAGCTTCAGAATCCTTCTTAACACCACAGCTCAGCCAGAGTGGGTGCAAAAGCTTAAGTCCATCTACTCTACAGGCCCTTGATGAAGAGGATTCTCTCCTGTCTACCGAGTGAAGCAACACCCACACAAACAGCCAGCTGGTCCCCTCTCGGGAGTCTCCCTGAGCATGACACTCTCAAGACCTCGCTTGGTGTAACATCCAGCCCTCTCTGAGTTGCTCTCCCACGCCTGGCAGCACTGGGCAGTGGACTTGAGTGGGAGAACAACACACCCCAGTTGGCCAACCTCCTCTAGACAAGCCTGGCAAGCTCCCTTGGCACCTGGATGACTCAGAGGCACTTCCAGCGATTCTCTGTGTGCCAATCAACCAATCCACATTTAATTGGGCACCTTTTATGGGCATCCTTAAGCCTGAGAGGAGACTCGGTTCCTGTGGAACACCTGATGAGACTCTAAAATGCTGCACTCATGTTAAAAGTGCCTTAAGAAATAGGACATTTATTATATCATGTAACTAGAAGCGAACAAATCAGGACTGGTTAGGACAGTGCTTGGTCAAAGAGGAAGGCCTAGATGCTCCTCACTTCTTCCTCCACCCTCTTGTCCCATTATCAGCCTTGGCCTCTGGTCCTGGAAGGGCTGTGTCTGCTCTAGGCAGCATTCATGTGAGAGCCGTGGCATTTGACGAAAAAGAGGGCTCCCTACCAAATCAGAAGAAGAGCCCTCCTTCCCAGAAATGCCCAGCAAACTTCCCTTTGGATCCCATGGTCTGCACCATGTTGAGCCAAAGCCGAAACTAATCACTCTAGAGGGAAGGAGACTGCCATGATTCACTCAAATCCGCAGGAGTCTTCTAGAAGAAAGCAGCCGCAGAGTCCCCGCTGTCAACAGGCAACGGCGCACACAAATTTTGCCTACAATTTGGGGGATTCATATACCTGCTAAAGTCTCTCCACAGACCACCCATTAAGATCCCCTGAGGGCCTGTGGGGCAGGCATTGTTAACATGATGAACTTAGCCCATGGAGAAGCTGCATCCAGCTGGGCCCGGTGGCTCAAGCCTGTAATCCCAGCACTTTGGGAGGCCGAGGCGGGCGGATCACGAGGTCAGGAGATCAAGACCATCTTGGCTAACATGGTGAAACCCCATCTCTACTAAAAAATACAAAAAACTAGCCGGGCGAAGTGGCGGCACCTGTAGTCCCAGCTACTCGGGAGGCTGAGGCAGGAGAATGGCGTGAACCCGGGAGGCGGAGCTTGCAGTGAGCTGAGATCCGGCCACTGCACTCCAGCCTGGGCGACAGAGCGAGACTCCGTCTCAAAAAAAAAAAAAAAAAAGGAGCTACATCCACCTAGGGAAAGACATCACACAGGTGCAGGTCGATTCTGTAGAAGCTGACCCGCTAAACATGATCACGGTGTAAAAGCACAAAGAGCCAGCCCACCACTGCCATGCAGGTCAGGCGGAGGTAGGAGGCCTGCAAGATGCGGAAAAACTGAGTTGACTGAAAGGACAGACACGATTCCAGGAGGAGGAAAGGCAGGCGGAGCTGGGACCAACAGGCACTCCACACCCGGAAAAAGCCCAAAGGTTTTCACATGACAGAAGAGTTTGCAGCTGCGGTCACAGCTAAGCCATGGCAGGCTGGCTGCAGTGTTTGTATTGAGTCCTTTTGATGACAGCATGAATTCTGAGAACAAAGCTTCCAGGCTGTGGATGTGTAACTGGAACCCAGAGACAAAAATAGCTTCTCTTCTCATGCATATGTGAGGTCTGATCTGTAACTTTGAGAAAGAGTTTTTGCCATTTATAAAACTTAGAAGATTCCTCAACAACCGCAAATCCCATGAATGACTGAACATTTTTATTTGGCTGGATCCATCAGATTTAATATTCTTTCAGCTATTTGGTAGCTGCCTAACTTTTCCTTCTCATTGAAAAATCCAGTGACTTTTGAAGCTGTTTTTGAGATATACGAATAATAGAGAGTGATTTAGCAGATTAAAAGATTAGAGTTCTTATAATAACATTAAAGAGAGTATCAGGGAACCAAGTAGTCTGGAGAGAATAAAGCTTTCCTCAAAGAGACGACTCTACATGCTCAGCTGATATTTCTAAATTGAGTCAGGAAATGTTCCAGGGAGGACACAGCTAGCTTGTGCCTTAATTCAGAGCCTGATTTAGATTTGTATACCCTCGTATAGGTCAGTACAAAATGAATCACGAGGAGTCGTGTATTCATAACTGGCGATACAGAGAAATTAAGATAATTTAGTTACATGTCTTTTAATATACTTATTAATAAAACGACACACATAGTTGTATCTAAGTTCCTCTACCTACATCAAATAAATTGCATTAACTGATAGCTTCATCTCATCTTTAACCACATATTTTAAAAATACCTGTCATTAATTATTTCAATAAATTGTATTGCACTTAACATTATTTTATATACACCCTCATTTTAATCACCATGTAATATGTTATAGAATTAGGATTCTTATGACAAAGTAACCATTTCTGTATTATGGGGTGCTAACCTATTTTTATTCTCATAATTCTAACTACATGTCTCATTATAAGTATAGCTTTCTCTTAATTTGAATTATTTCATTCTCAGGAAGAGAATGATGGGATCAAAGTGTGGCATATTATGGCTTTGGATGAGAATTACCAAATGGTCTTCCAAAGTAATCAGACACATTTGCACTATCGTCAGGAACTCCTACCGTCAGTAGACTCCTGCTTAACCACCAGAGCCAGCGTCAGTCTTTACAATGTTTCTCAATTCTCGATGATTTCTCAAGCGTTGTCAAAATGGTGTTGGATACTTGCATTTCTTTGTGCTTCGTCACTAATTAGCAACGGTTTTCTTCCCCTAATATTCATTGAATTCATTCATTTCCTTTTTTTCCATTTCTGTGAACTGTGAACCCTTCGCCATTTGTCTTTTAGGGACTTTTATGTGCTTGGAGATTTGTAAGAACCCTTTCTATACTTTTCACATTGAGTCTCTGTCCCTTCTCACAATGATGTCCACTGTTACCATATTATTATTATCCACCATTGATTATGACCACATGCCAAGCTCTGTGCCAAGTAACTTCATACCACAACCCTGTAAGGAAGTACTGTCACCCCCATTTTACAGTAGAGAACATAGAGGCTCACCACTCACACATTTTGCTGGCATCACAAGGCTAATGGCCTTGGACCTGACTCGATGGCTCCTCCCGCCCTCCAGTCCCACTCCACAACCGCCCCAGCATTGTCTGTATGGCTGCTGTCTACGCTGATGCATTCTGTGTCCTGGGGTTTTACGACATGGTGGGTTTTCAATCTATATAACCATATATGTTCATATTGTTTTAAGTTTTCTCTTTCTCTGCAACCATAATTACCACTAAGTATATATTTGTTGACTTTTCTTAGTGTGGCATTTTCATGAGCCCTATTGGTTCCTATTCTTTTTTTATAGAGCGATTTTGACGTTCTTGGCGTCACTCAAAGTAGACCGTCACCTCAGACATGGAGACCCTTTTGTCACAGGCAGAATTTTGCTGTATGGGGATTTTTTCATCAATCTATCTATCGTCATTTTTAAATTTAAGCAATATGATTTTCCACGTGGGAGAAGAAAAATGAGGCCTTAAACAGTGGTGCTTTGGTCAAAAGAGTCGAAGTGAAGCAAATGTGAGGAGACCTGGGCTGCTTCTCCCTGCCTATGGTGCTAGTTGGCTGCTGCCAACGCCAGACAGAAAGCCCTACCTTTGAGGCTGATGCTCTTGGGGGTCGGTCCTCCAATATTGCCGTTCATAGGAACGAGACACTCTTGCCCTCTTGTGCTCCAGGATTTTGTCTGCTGTTTACCTCCTGTCAAATTCGGACACTACCCTGAGACAGTGACTGGGGTTTGTCCTGGCCATTGGAACTGTGCCATCTCATCCCTACTGGGCCACTGGCTCCATCCACTCTTGCCACATGAACCCCATCCTGGTGTCCTGCGCCCCTCTTAGCTGCCCGCCAAGCCTCTCTTTTAGCTACATTCTGTAGCCCTAGAGCTGGCAACCCAACCAACCACGAGCGATGAGAGCCATGGCTCTCGGCTGCCATGTCTCCGAGGTGACCAAGAGTACTGTCGCTGTGGAATGCAGACTGTTGGATTTTCAACCTCGCTGCTGCTCCCACTGCTGCAGCTGTTGTCATTTGAACAATTCTAATGAGGGAGGTGCTCATTAAAAAGTCGGTTCTTTCAGTCAGCCAACAGGTGAGAAAAAAAAAAAAAGTCAGTTCCTACAATTATCCTAAATAAGAGACCAGATTCCGAACAGCTGGTTCGAAGAAGGAGGTGACCGAGGATGCTGACACTCCTCAGGTCCCCCTTGCCCCGCATGACGCTGCTTCTGGAGACTTCTGGCCACTCCCTGCGGTCTTCGGGAGCCCAGCACACACAGTGCCCGCGCTCTCATATCCTGCTTCAACTTCTTGGACCCCAAGCCTGAGCCTGCCTTTTATTTCAGACTTCGCTACTTTTCAGGAGCTCTCGCATCTGCTGATTTACAGGCCTTGCGCGCTCTTTTCTTTTATTGCTGCCGGCATTTCCCTGGCCATCCACGTTGGTCATTTCCACTGCAAGTCTATTTATTTCCCAGTGGTGCACATACGTGTCCAGCTCCAGGCAATTTCACTTTGTCTGCCTACCTGGTTCTGCAGTCTCTGACTGGCACAGCCAGCCCCTCCTGGGGACCTCATATGAATGTTCTTTTTCTGGCCTGCAGTTTATTCTGTGGCTGTTAAGATCTCCAGCACATCCAATATATGACAGTCATCATCTATGATATTTATCATAATGAGTGAAACTGGCGAGGGCTTCCTAGGGCTGCCTTTACAATGTACTATAAGCTGGAGGGCTTAAAACAATAGACAATTATTCTCTCACCGTTTAGGGGCTACAGGTCTGAAATCAAGGTGTTGACAGAGCCATACTCTCTCCAAAGCCTTTAGGGGATGGCCCCTCCTCGCCTCTTCCAGTTCCTGGTAACCCCGGTGTTCCTTGGCCTGTGGTAGCGTCACTCCAGCTTCTACCTCCTTCGTCACATGGCCTTCTCCCGTGTGTCCCTGTCTTCTCTTCTTAAAAAGACATCAATCCTATTACATTAAGGCTCACACTAGTGACCTCATCGTGACTTGATTCCATCTGCAAAAACTCTATTCCCAAATAAGGTCACATTCACAGGTAGCTGGGGTTAGGACTCCCTATCTTTTGTGGGAACACAGTTCAGCCCACCCTACAGACAAAGGTGGTCCTTGGCCTCCTTTCCCGTCACCCCACCTGACATCTCCCTCCCCAGCTTCCTGGAACCCTTCCTTTCTCTGGCTCCTTTCCCTGCTCCCAATCCTATTTAAAATCTACCCCAGCAGGAGGCAAGGGAAGAACCAGCTCCTGTTGGGGTGGAATGAAACGCTACTGATGGAGCTGCAGGCATCAGTGGAGAAGGCTGGAGGGGGAGGCAGGCGTTTGGGGGGACCTGGAGACCATTTCGGGGAGGCATTTTCTTGGTTTGCTGACACAAAGGCCGGCTTCTACCGGGAAGCCCAAAGACCTCCAGGATCTGGGCTGGGGTTGCCCCTCCTTGCGTGATCAGCTCCCAAGGCAGCATCATCTCCCCTGCCGACAGTGGCTCACCCCTCCAGGGGGAATTGATCATCGGGGGAGAAGATATCTGAGCAGGAAATGACCCCAGACTTGTGGAGCACAGGTGATGGGAAGGTCAAAGGTCACTGAAGGACCGGTGGCAGGCCCAGATGGCGTCGCCCCCATGCTCCCAGAGGAACACACTGGGGCTGCAGTGCAGACAGGAAGTGAGAGGGTCCCAGCCGGGAGGACGACAGAGGATGCTCCTGCGCTTCGGGTCCCCCCAGCACCACGGCTGAAGTGACTGATGCATCCATCAGGGGTGGCCGGGGGCGGCCTTGAAATCCTCCCCCGACAGTGCTCAGGGTAGCACCTGCGGTCAAAAGACGATGCAGGAATGAAATCTGTGCCATCCCTTCTCTGGACCTGGAAGGACAAACATCCGCACATTCTCAACAGAGCTGCCTTTGACCTCCATGGCCGACCCGACTGACAGATCTCCTGTCCTTCCCACTTCCGGTGACTGGGGTGCGAATGACTCTGAGAAGCACCTGAACCACACTACTCTGGGCCTATGGAAACCTTCCTGAGCCTCCTGCAGATGGGGTCAGTGAGGCCGGCCAAGGGCAGCCTGGATGGCATCATTCCATGGCCTTTGTCCTCTCCTTACAGTTAAAATAAAATTCTGTTGGCTTGGAGTCTTGGCTTGAAAGGCTACTGGCCAGAGGAGGAAGTTGGGAGCTCTCACAGGACCATTTGGGAAGTATTTATCATTGGAGGATGTCATCATACCTGCAATATTTTGGAATATGCCATCTCTCTCCAAATTACATGTGCATCCTGTCTTTAAAAATATGTTGCATCAGGCCAGGTGCAGTGGCTCATGGCTGTAATCCCAGCACTTTGGGAGGCCAAGGTGAGTGGATCACCTAAGGTCAGGAGTCCAAGACCAGCCTGGCCAACATGGTGAAACCCCGTCTCTATAAAAATACAAAAATTAGCCGGGCATGATGGTGGGTGCCTGTAATCCTAGCTACTCAGGAGGCTGAGGCAGGAGAATCACTTGAACCCGGGAGGCGGAAGTTGCAGTGAGCCAGGAGGCGGAATTTGCAGTGAGCCGAGATTGCACCACTGCATTCCAGGCTGGGCAACAAAGCAAGACTCCCCCTCAAAAAAAAAAAAAAAAAAACAAACAAAAAACAAAAAAAAACAAAAAAAAAACAAACTGCATCAAAATTCAAAGTTTTGATGCCTCCTTCAGAATTTTACTTTCTAAAAAGAATCATCGTTTGTCTTTAAATAACTATCTTCCAGCACATCTGTAAAGTATATTGATAGCTGCTGGTTACTACACAAGTTGCACAGAGTAAGCAACACCTGCATATGAGGCCATCGAGTGTATACAGAAATAACATCGCTTGCCATATCAAGGAAATTGTTTGCTCTTCTGTATTAATCACACACAATTTATCAGACATAGAAAGAAACATCTGATGACTAAAAATAAAGCTGTGCCTAGGCATAGTCTACGTGCAGCCTCCTGGACCTGCCGCCAGCCCCAGCCCCTCCAAATGCCTGCCCCTGCTGGCACTACCCCTCCAGGCAGAGCTCCTGGAGCAAATTCAGCAACTGCCTGGTTGACTTGCTTCCCCAAAGCCAGGTGGGAAATAGAGCAGCCCACTGCATATTCAGACCCCCAGCTTGAACATATGTTTGGAAAAAAGGCAGGGAAAGTTTCCCCGCGTTTGGTGTTTGGGTTTCCTCAGGTTCCAGCCTGGGGCCGGCTGATTGCTCCCCACCTCCTCTGTGGGGCAGGACAAGGCCTCTTTCCTTGTGGGCCCAGCCGCCCACCTCCCATTCCAAGGTCGGGCCTGGAGTTCCATAGAGAATTGAGAAGCTTTCTCCATCTGTAATACACTCAGGGCCCAGAAATCACTCTGGTCATTTAGAATTTCCAAGCTCATTCCCAGTTGCATTGGCATGTCCATCAAAGGACAGAGTGGGAAGCGGCTGCCCGTGCAGAAGGGGAGGGCAAGAGACTTCCTGGGGGACAACACCTGTAAGAGATGAAGGGGAGGATCGGGCAAGGAAAGCCTAAAAGTGCGGTGCAGATCTGACCAAGCCTTGGCCAACCCAGTGAGGGGACCTGGGGCATGATGGCCCATTGGAGGAATCCAGGGATGCGCTGGGGCATCCAGGTCCCCAGACCTCGTGGCTCCACTGAGCTCCATCTGACAGGGGCAGCCCAGGAAGAGCGTGGCCATGGCCTAGAGCTGAGCAGGTTGTAGAGGTGCCAGCAGCATTTTGAAGGATGACAGGGCCATCCCAGGGGCGCAGGTCCACAGTCGCCACAGCCAAGACACTTTGGTGGGGGTGTGCTTGTGTTTTGTTTTGCTGCTTTTTAAGCTTCTTTCTAAAAAGGAATCATCTTCTGCCCTCCTTGCCTTTGGCCATTAATGGGAGCCAATGCAACCCAGGTGTCCCTCCTCGGCCGCACCCAGTCGGTGCCACTTCTGCTTCAAAGTACAGACAGGATCAAACTACGTTGAAAATTAGGCTCAAAGCCAGGTGTGGTGGCTCATGCCTGTAATCCCAGCACTTTGGGAGGCCAAGGCGGGTGGATTGCCTGAGCTTAAGAGTTCGAGACCAGCCTGGCCAACATGGCGAAACCCTGTCTATATTAAAAATACAAAAAATTAGCCAGGCGTGGTGGCGGGTGCCTGTAATCTCAGCTACTCGGGAGGCTGAGGCACGAAAATTGCTTGAACCCAGGAGGAAGTGGTTGCAGTGAGCCAAGAATGTGCCACTACACTCCAGCCTGGGCGACTGAGACTCTGTCTCAAAAAAAAAAAAAAAAAAAAGAAAGAAAGAAAATTAAGTTCAACTTCTAATTGCATCCAGGGAGGGAATCCCAGTCAGCCTCAGAGGTGATGGGCTCCTCCCCAGTGGACAAAAGCCCCTACATCAGCCCAGACGATAGAAAGGAGAGGAGAGCAGGAACTCTGGGAATCTTTCTTAGTGTGCAAAAGGGGCCACCTCCATGCAATTCAGGCATGGGCGCCAGGCCACGTCCACAAAGCCTAGGCTTCCTGTGAAGACTAGAAGCCCTGGCCTCGCTGGGGCCACTGAGCCAGACTCATGGCCCTTGCCCCATTCCCCTCCAGCAGCCCTGTGGCTCCACCTCCAGCCCCCCATAGTTGAGCCACAAGGACACGGATCCACACCATGAATCGGCTCAAGGGCTTCTTGGCTGCACAGGCCGAACCCTCAGGTCTGAACATCCCTAAAAATAAGGGCTGGCAGAGAGAAACCCTGACATGGACACAGAAAGGAAAAGCACAGCCCAGGAGCCCTGGTCACATCAAAGCTTCTTTTTCTGGGGACGCTGAGGAACAGAGTACAAGCAAACGGTGCCCTTCACCTTCAGAAATACCCCGATATGCCTACTTTCCAGTTCAGATGACACAGCAGGAAACTTTAAAACTTGGTTTCTTCCCATTGGAAGGCTCCTGCCGGCCTCACACCCGCCCTCCAGTTCCCGCTCCCTCAGTGCTAGGGGGTCCAGAGGCTCTGGGGGTTCGGCTCGGACATAACCAGAGCTCCTCTGACTCCCCAGGCAAGCACTCTGTCATTATCTTCCAGACTGTTCTCACAGATGCCCCGCGAAAGAGCACAAAAGCAGCCGCCAGAGGTCTGGAGCCCCGCCGAGAGGACCGGGCCCCTGGGACAGAGGGACAGAGGGACAGAGGGGGGTTGTGACCAGGTGGCCCCGAAGCTGCCCAGGACTCACTGGCTCCTGCCGCTCCGTCCACAGAGCAGACAGAGAAGCTTCCAGTCCGCAAAGGCCTGGGAATGCTGCAGCGCCAGCGCTCGGAATATTTTGATTTTCTGAATGTTAACACACTGGAAGCTCCTAAGGCAGCCAAGAGGCCATGAGCTCAAAAGCTTTGTGAGAGCTTTTCTCTGAGGGCTCGTGAATGTGGTCATTTAATGACATAGTCCCGAATCCGAATCCTTAACTGGAGCTTTAAATAGGACTGATAAGTGCTCCACAGGCTTTGGGGAAGCGGATCGGGTCTGTGTGCCCTCCTCGTCCAGGGGCGCTGTTTGCAAAGACCGCAGGTGGGGCTGGGGCGCAGGAGGAGGAGACCCACAGGCCAGGGCTGGGCAACGCGGATCTTGGCATTAAAATCACAGGCCTAGTGGGATGACTCCGTGTCCAGAGAGCGGCTTAATGGAGTGGTAAGAGGCACATTCCGATTGCCTCGCTCCCTGGGGCTGCCTCCAGCACTACCATTAACTTGGATAAATCCCATAAATTCACCCGACCATGAGCACACGCGCTGCCCAACCCACCCAGCCACCCCACCCGAAGGCCAAAAATAGGCGGCAGCACTTGCCTGGTGACTCACATCCTCTGCCTGGGCCCCGCCCCTCCTGCCTATAGTCCTGTTTCGTGCGACCTTCAGGGAATATATAGAGTTGGGGGAGATTTCTCGGGATATTTTTGGGAGACAGCTGTTTGTGATTCAACTTGACAGTTATGCGTGGCTATAGCAAAAATGGGGCTGGGCGCGGGAACTAGAGCTGGTGAACGTGGACAGGGAACCTGTGGACATGGAATTCCCAGTATAATGTTGCCTTATACACACTTACTAAGCGCATGGATGGGTGAATGAATAAGTGAGGGACTGACTTCTCTATCTGCCTTGGAGGGTGCAGTTGAGGTCAACCAAATCCTACTTAGAAATTTCGGACATGAAATATCAGATCCTAAATGAAGAATTCCTCTTCCCCAGTGCTCACCGCACCGCACCGCACGGCACGTGGTGGCCAGGGGAGGACGATTCTCCCCTGTAATCTGTTTCATCCCCAAACCTTGGTGAGATGTAAACCTGCTCCTCCAGGCCTGGACTTCCACAGTGGGGCCAAAATGTGTTCCCTGAGACTGTGTCCCCACTGGATCCTGAAATGTCTGTTGGTTTCACGGGGGGAAATGAAGGAGAGGGGATCTTGTTCAAACAAGATTGGGAAAAACTATATACTCCGTTTCCCTCTTGGATTTTATAACATTCATTAACACTGAAAACTAAAAAGTCCTGCAATGAAGAAACCTGGTTGGTTTGTTTGTTTTTAATTTAACCCAACATGTTCAAAATTCACTTGTCCAAGAAGAACACGTTTTTGCAAAGTGTCGGTGTGGTAGAGAGAAAATGTCCCCTCCTCCACCAAAGACGTCCACGTCCTAATCCCCAGAACCTGTGAATATGTTACCTTACTTGGCAAAAGGAATTTTGTTGGTCTGATTCCGTTAAGGATTTGGGGATAGAGGGATTGTCCTAGATGATTCCGATGGGCCTAATCTACTCACAAGGATCTTTAAGAGAGAGGCGTGAAGATTAAAGTCAAAAAAGACAGGACGATGACTACAGGACGAGTTTTGAAGATGGAGAAAGAGGCCATAAGTCAAAGAATGTGGGTAGCCTCCAGAAGCTGGAAAAATCAGGGAAATGGGTTCTCCCTTGGCATCTCTGTGAGGAACACAGCCCTGCTGACACCTTGATTTTAGGACCTGTTTTAGAGTTCTGGCCTCCAGAACGCTAAGAAAACCCATTTGTGTTGGTCTGAGCTGCTACGTTTGTGGCGATTTGTTACGGCAGCCATAGGAAATACGTATTGATTACTAGAATTTGGGAAGTGAGGACACCCCTGCTTAATGATCACACACCGTGAATATGTGTCCTAAGCAGCCCATCTGCTTCTCAGCTTCAGGCCCTCCTGGTGTTTGTGTTTGTGGATATGGTAAAAGCTGTTGAAGGATTGCATCCTTGAATAAACCAGTGTCTGTTATTACCTCTTTTTCTCAAACGCTCATCCCATAGAGCTGAGACTAAGGGGCTGAGCTCTTGTTTTCATGGCTGGCCCAAAACAAAACTATGAAAAGTCTCCTCCGAGGGGACACAGCTGGGAAGAGCACGTGCCAGTGTTCTGCCCAGGAGTGATGAGTCTCTAAGAGGTAAAGGCCCTGCCGTGAACATCCTGGCCTTCTCATAGTTCAGGGGCAAATCTAATTAAAGAGACACTGTCACACTTCTCAGCCTTCTCCAGACAATCCTTTGGGAAACCAGTTCTGTGTCGGTGTTTGGGGCCAAGAATCAAAGTGACCAAGATTCTCAGAACAAGCCCCTGATGGCTGTTTTCATGTAAAGGTCAGAGAGGTTGAAAAAAAAAAATGTAAGAAGCATAAAACCATCCTGCCAAAAGTTCTGCAAAGGAGACCTGCATCAGAAATGAAATTGCTGAGTCAGAATACCTCCACATTCTTTATTCTTCACCTGTTGGGTCTTTAATACAGAAATTCAGGAGTTTGTTGAAACCCATAGTTCACTTGCTTTGGAAGCAGTTACAATGTACTGTTCTGCAGGGACCATCCACCCGAGTGACACAGTGCGCAGTGTCACACACTGGCCCCATTGTGCGCCTGCCCCCAAGTCTCTGGGCTCATTGTTCCCTTTGGAACACTCGCCCCAACCTCCCCCCATCCAAGGCCTGCCGTCTCCAACGCCTGTGCCTCCAACAGGCCGCCCCGGCTCAACCAGTAACAATCTTTGGTTCCCTGGAGCAGTGAGTCACCGCAGGCCCTGGTCTCTCTGGGGGTGCCTCAGTTACGTGCATGCCCTGCCTCCTTCCTCCGGTCCTATGTCCAGGGAGGGTTTGTCCTCATCAGGGTCCTTTGCATTGCGCCTGCCAGGAACACAGTGTACCTTACGAAGGAAACATGCTCAAAGCATTCCGGTTCTTTCCGAGGCCCAGCGCGGACTTCACTGCCTGGTTGCGCAGCGTCTCTCATGCTTGTCTTCCTGAGTGCATTGGTTTCCTGGGGCTGTCCTAGCAAAGTACCCTGGACTCAGTGGTTTAAATGACAGAACTCTCCCGGGTCTGGAGGCTGGAAGCCCCAGGCCAAAGTGCAAGTGGGGCTGGTACCTGCTGAGGCCCCGAGGAAGGTGCGGCCCAGGCCTCCGCCTGGCTCCTAGGGGTGACCAGCAGTCTTCGGCATTCCTTGGCTCATAGAAGCATCACCCTGGGGTCTGTCTTTCTTTTCACACATCATCTCCCCGCATGCGGATCTGTGTCCACATTTCTTCTTTCTATAGGACACCAGGCATAGTGGATTAGGGGCCCACCCTACTCCTGCATGACCTCATCCTAACTTAACTAATTACACCTGCAACAGCCCTAGATCCCCATAAGGTCACCATTTGAGGTACTGGGGGTTAGGACAACATGCGCATTTGGCAGAGGGCAGGAAGCGGAACATAATTCAATCCGTGACACTTTGTAACAGAACCTTCTTTTTGATTGAGGTGGCATTGTGGCCACCCAGAAATACTTCTCAAAACTCAGCTCTGGCTGGGCATCGTGGTTCATGCCTGTAATCTCAGCACTTTGGGAGGCCAAGGCAGGCGGATCACTTGAAGCCAGGAGTTCGAGACCAGCCTGGGCAACATGACAAAACCCCATGGTTTACCCGAACTGGCCAGACATCATGGCCACACGCCTGTGGTCCTAGCTACTTAGAGGCTGAAGTGGGATAATTGCTTGAGCCCAGGAGGGTGAGGCTGCAATGAGCTGTAATTTCACCACTACACTGCAGCCTGGGTGACAGAGTGAGACCCTGTCTCAAAAAAAAAAAAAAATAACTCGTGTACCTCTTCCCCTTGCCCCTTCCTCCCTCCCCAGCATGGATGTGATACAGGAGGCAGAGCAGCCACAATGAGGCTGAAGCCACAAGCTATAAATGGAAGCGAAGCCAGAAGGAATCCAGGCTCAGGATGACTTTTTTGAGCCACTACACTATCTCTAAACTAATTCCTTTTCACCTGAGAAGAATAAACTGTTCTTCATTTAAGTCAGTGGTTGTCAACCAGGAACAATCTCCCGCCCCCAAGAGATATGTGGAATGTATGGAGACATTTTTGGTTGTCACTATCAGGGACGGTCCTACTGGTATCTAGTAGGTGGAGGCAGGGATGCTCCTTAACGCCCTGTGGCACACAGGACAGCCCCCAGAACAAAGAATTATCCAGCCCCACATGCAATCATGCTGCGGTGGGGAGACCCTGGCTGAAGTCACTGCTGACAGGTTTTTATACATGAAATCCAAACAGGGAGAGGGAGTACAGCAGGGCCAGAAGAAGAAGTGGCAGCAGGAGCTGGAGGCATTGGGAATGAAACTGGATTTTCTCCTGTTCTCCAGGGTCATCCAGCCTCCCCTTTTCATTTCTCTCTGCAAGCCTATGCTATTCTTTTCTCTGCTGACCAGGGCTCTTTGCTCCTCGGTAAGTCCATAGCCAAATGCAATGTTCCTGCATCCCTTGAGTGTATGTGTCCTCCGTTGAAACTGCAGTTGAAACTGACTTGTATCTCTGAATCCAGATGCCTAAATCCTGGAATACAGAGTTTGATTGGCCCATCTTGAGTCAGGCAAATTAACTTTGCTTGGGGAAGCAGGTCATGTAGCTAAATGTGGCTGCTATGTCCCTGGCTTCGGGGGTGGAAGGAGAGGCTAGGAGAAGGAGTTTGCTAAACATGGGGGTCACTGGCTGAGAAGGCTGCCCGGTAGGTGTCTTGTTCAAGGGGGGACACATTTTCTCAGTTTTTATTCTTCCTAGCACCTAGCACAGTGCCTTGCAAACTATAAGTGCTCAGTGAACAACTGAGGGGTGGTTAAGATGAGGAGAAAATAGCAAAATGCTCTGTATCTGAGGACCTGTGACATCATATCATTTATCCAGGAGCCCCAGGTGCTGGATGGTTAGCAAGGCCCCTCTTCCCTATCAATCTACAAATATCGGTCCGGTACCATACGGTAAGTGCCTCCCACTCACACCTGCTCCAGAGAGATTTACTACTTTTTCGTTTCTGGGTTTCCAGAATTCTTTGACACCTGTAGCATATTTACTGTACTTTTTTTTTTTTCCACACTAACATTTGGACCTATTGCTTCAAATGTAAAGTTCCTTACCTAGAAAGTTATCAGAAGTTAAATAAAAATACAAGCTGAGCTCAGTGACTTTTGCCTGTAATCCCAGCACTTTCAGAGGCCAAGGCGGGTGGATCACTTGAGCTCAGGAGTTCAGCCTAGGCAAAAACTATGTCTCTACAAAAAATACAAAAATTAGCTGGGTGTGGTGGCGCATGCCTGTAATCCCAGCTACTCGGGAGGCTGAGGCAGGAGGATTGCTCAAACCCAGGAGGCGGAGGTTGCACTGACCCAGATCAGCCACTGCACTCCAGTCTGGGTGACAGAGCAAGATCCTGACTCCAAAAAACAAAGAATACAATGATCTTATTATTTGCAAACAACTGACATTGTTTAAAGATAAACGTGTCCCCTGTCTCTCAGCTCTTTGGGCACTGTGAGTATTTTGTAATTTAGTATTTAAAACCCTACCCCCTGTTCACTTCCACCCGCCCAGCCCATGCCGGGCCAGGCCTCTTCCTTTCTGTTCTCACACCACCCCTCCAAACTGGTCTGTCAGTCTGTCCAGTTGTCAGGGCTGACTGGCTGACTTGATAAACTTGTTCCACCAAAGACCTTTCCCCCCCGGGCAATTCGTTTCTTTCCCAGCTCTCTCCCCCCAGCCCCTGGAGGATGGTTTGTGTCTTAACAGGAGCATTCCAAGGACAAAATCTAATGACCCAGTGGTGGCAGGAGTTTCATTCATGGACACAGGTCAGTGGGGAAGATCGTTTTAATATGGGGCCTTGGCCGGGCGCTGTGGCTCACACCTGTAATCCCAGCACTTTGGGAGGCCGAGATGGGTGGATCACGAGGTCAGGAGATCGAGACCATCCTGACTAACACGGTGAAACCCCGTCTCTACTAAAAATACAAAAAAAAAAAAAAAATAGCCGGGCGCGGTGGCGGGCGCCTGTAGTCCCAGCCACACGGGAGGCTGAGGCAGGAGAACGGCGTGAACCCGGCAGGCGGAGCTTGCAGTGAGCCGAGATCACGCCACTGCACTCCAGCCTAGGCGACAGAGTGAGACTCTGTCTCAAAAAAAAAACAAAAACAAAAACAAAAAAGAAATATGGGGCCTTACCCAGGACTCACCAAATCTTCATAGTAATCCCCACGTGTTGAGCACCTCTGTGTGCCAGACCCCATGATATGCATGTACAGTGGCACAGCCTCACAAAGACCCTAAAAGATGGACATTAGCATCTGCATTTTGCAAATTAGGAGCAGAGGGTCACAGAGGTTAAACAATTTTCTTCCTCAAGGCAGCAAAACAAACAAGAACCAGCCCTGAGGTCCAAACCTGGAGTCTCCTCTTTTACCCCATGCAACCTCCCTACCCCTCCTTATATCCCACTGGCCTCTCACCATGTTCTAGGGGACCACAGCCCTTGGAGAGTAGACATGCATGTCCCCAGCCAGCCCAGGAGGAGATCACAGTAGCTACTTCCAGGTTGTGGAAGAAGGGCCCTGTCAGCCACAGGCCTTCTGCAG
Source organism: Theropithecus gelada (assembly GCF_003255815.1). Lineage (NCBI taxonomy): Eukaryota > Metazoa > Chordata > Mammalia > Primates > Cercopithecidae > Theropithecus > Theropithecus gelada. The sequence goes on along the minus strand of NC_037671.1, from coordinate 128,338,705 downwards.
TCTCCCTCCTTGTCTCTCATGGACAGTCCCTGGAGGAAATGCTGCGTCCATAGCCACATCCCAATGTCCCATCTGCAGTTACTAAGAGAAGACTTGCTAAGATGTTCAGGGAAGAAAGGACACCATTCAGTGCTAGAACAGATTCACCAGCACCACAGCTCTTCTGCCTCTACATCTCGACATTCAGACTGAAACTCTGAGTTCTGCAGCCCAGGAAGAGGCTCCAGGAAACTGGGGGACCACTGTGCCTGCAGGCTCCTTTTCAGTCCCACCCCTCAGCACTCCCAAGAAAATCCATAGAGTATCCTTCAGCATTTGTGACAGGGGAACCAGGGGACTCTCAGAATCAAAAACCCGTGGCCAGGCTGTAACCTCACGCTTCACTTTCCCTAGAAATATCTACAGTGAAAGAAGTTTTGCAAATCAAATCATAAGTACATTGGAATTAATGATATACTCTTAAATCCACTGTGGTGGCAAACTCTTGGAAAATGAACTTTGTGTAATTTTTAAAAACACACTTCAGCTCACCTCTTTCTTTCTTTTCTTTCTTTTTTTTTTTAATCTTTTTTTTTTTAAACAGTGTCTTGCTGTCATCCAAGCTGCAGTGCACTGACACAATCTCATCTCACTGCAACCTCTACCACCCGGGTTCAAGCAATTCTCCTGCCTCATCCTCCCCAGTAGCTGGGATTACAGGCGCACGCCACCACGCCTGGCTAATTTTTGTATTTTTAATAGAGAGGGTTTTGCCATGTTGGCCAGGCTGGTCTTGAACTCCTGACCTCAGGTGATCTGCCCACCGTGGCCTCCCAAAGTGCTTGGATTACAGGCATGAACCACTGCACCGGGCCCTCACCTCATTCTGTATGCTTTCTGTACCACCCTTTGAATGTTTGAAGGTGAGGCACATTCTCAGACCAAAAATCTTTGCCAAACCCACATTTTAAAAAATCTAAGAAAAATCTGGTAAACTGGAATTCCTGACCTTTCCTAAACATCGTCAGCAACGAGTCTCAGCCCTTATTTTTCTGCCTGAAGAACTCAGGGCTCTTCAGGGTCAGGAGTGAGGAAACCGGAAGAGGATGAAGCATGTGGGGTGCTAATGAGATCATCTCTGTCCTGTAGTTGGCAACCCAGCAAGAGTCAGAGGATCTGGGGCAAGAAATGAACCGAAGTCTTCACTGAATGCAGCGGCAACAAGCTTGACGACAGAGCCTGTGCATTTCACGCCAAGGCTGCACGTGTCTGTCAGAACGGGCCTCGCCCATCTTATACAACTTGCATAGGAATCTAAGGAATATCAGCAACTCCATACAATAACTAAGGAATTTTTTTCAGAGTAAAAATGTGTTGTGGAGCTTAAGTAAAGACTGACAAAACATTGCATTCCCTTTTCCTTGAATTTCTTTCAGACTAGTAGGCATCAACATGTAGAATAATGGAGCTCTCTTTGGAAAATGGTGACGAGGCTGAGGTTTCTGATTATAGCTACACATGCTTTAAATAGCGATCATAATTAATTATTAAGACACGTAGTCTTCCTTTACGTGTAGAGACTAAAACCGTAAGGAAAAAAATAGGGGATGTCGGTGCGTGATCTCTTCTAAGGCACTGGAGCTTTAAATGGGATTAATGTCAGTCAGCGTTTTAGGAATGGAGATGTCACTTTTGAGGAAGTGTCTCCAGGAGACGTTGTTGCTCTCACAAAGTCATGAAGAAGGAAATGCTGTGCTTTTCTTTGAACTGGTGCTGCCCAATGCTGGGGGAAGAGGAGGAAGATCAGACACTTGCTCTGTGTATCTCCTCTCTGTGGTTTGCAGAAAACATGTGCCAGACACGGGAGAAACTGTCTCCTCGTTAGCAGAGACGCTAAAGGGTCTAGACGGTGCCCAAAAGGGGTGGCATGCGGTGTATGAAGGGGTGAAGAAAGGAATGCAGCTTGCTAGATTCATTTCCCTTTTTGATTTTCGGCAGGCCGACTCTCATTTCCCCAAAGGACATGCAGAGTTGGCATGGAGGTTCCCGGCCTGGCCAGCCCCTGGCAGGAGCTGTGGACAAAACTCTGAGATTTGGGGCTAAATGTGCAGAAACAGCAAATGCTGATAACTCCTCCAGACCTGCTGGCATTCTGCCTCCCGGCCACTCACTCCAACAGCGTGAGAGGACCGGGTAGGGGATAGACTGAAGGAAGCCTGTGCGGGCATGCATGTGTGCAGAAGTGCTGGTTTGCACACGCATCTGCGTGTGGCTCTGTAAGCCGTGCTCTGTGAGCAAGAAGAAAGAAGATCACGGAGAGCATTCAGATGCCCTTCAGCCGGATATGCAGCTTTTTCTTTTTCTTTTTCTTCTTCTTGCTCTTCTTCTTCTTCTTTTTTGCCTGCTTGGCTACAAAAGTCCAGAGGAAGTGAATCCACACTTGCTGATGACCTCATTTCCACCGCTTCCCAGCAACTCGGCCGGCCTCTCAGGAGGAGGCTTACTCAGCCAGCCACTGGGGACTGATGGGAATGGAGAGTGGGGAGAGCAGGCCTGCAGCTGCACCCCAATTCCACTCTGCCAACCCCCACTCCCACCTCTCCCATCACGGACTGCAGCTGTCCTCGTCATTCTTAAGACGAGGGACTCAGGTGATAGCCCGAGTAATGAGGGGCCTAAGCAGACAGGGTCCAGCCAACAGGCTGGGGTCGTAAGTTCTATGCAGGGAGACTGGACTGTGACAGGAACAAGTTCCCCGTGAGCATGCCATGGAAATTAGTCACCCAACAGAATCAGCAAAACATCTATTACTGATGACATTCGCCAAACTGGAGATAAATTGAGTGCTTTGTCCTGAACCAGGGACGATGATATGTGACTTTTATTAAATCAATAGATCAATTTAAAGCCAGTAAGTGAACTTCCAGAGATTGATCAAAGCCATGGATAACCCAGGGAGCTGAAAGGTCGACTCCCCATGAAACGGCAGCTTGCGACCTGCGGAGGCAGCCTGTGAATTTGTAGAAAGTTAAACACCACATTCTTTTCCTTTCTCCTCTCATTCCTTCAGTTTCAGAGAAAAGTAGAAACACGCTGTATTGTGCAGCTAACTATGTGCACATCCGTTGTTTAAAGATGTCATAGGCACTGCTGGATCCTGGGCAGAGAAGCTCTCCATGAGGTTCAAGTGCTTTACACCAGCAACGCCCCTCCAGGCACATTCCCACCTCCTTCAATATTCACATTTGTGATTTGTCACCCTTATACAGATTAGAAAGTTGAGGATCCTGGAGGGGCTAAGTGACCATACTTGAAATGGGAGGAAGAAACGTGAAGCACAAATGTGGGCATGAATCACAAACTTCCAGCCAAGGAAGGCCGCAGTGTTGCACGCAGGCAGGAGTTCCCCACCGCGCCGCACTGGATCGGAAGCTGCAGACTTAGAATCGCCTCCGGGTTGGCCCCACCACCTCCCGCTCCCCGCCTGGTGCCACCCTCCTCCCCAGGCCTCTAGGGTAGAGCCAGCTGGGAACTGTTTCTCTACAAACACACAGCACGTGTGTGCACACACAGAAACACACGCTCACACATACATAGACATACACACATGCACACACACAAACACACACTCCCACACATAATCACACGCTCACATGCGTCATCACACACTCCCATACATAATCACACACACACACACAAAACCACATAAAAACACACACATACAAAAACACATAAAAACACACACACACACAAAACCACATAAAACACACACACACACAAAACCACATAAAAACACATACACACACACAAAAACACATAAAAACACACACACACACAAAACCACATAAAAACACATACACACACACAAAAACACATAAAACACACACAAAAAAAACCACATAAAAACACACATACACACACACAAATCATATTCACACACCACAGACATATACACTAACACACACACAAATACATAACGCACAATCATACATTCACAGACATCATCACACACATACACACTAACATATACATAAACACGCATACATACACACACACATAAAAACATACACTCACACATACATAAACATACACACAGAGACACTCATAGACACATAAACACACACTCACAGACATACACACACAAAAACACACACAGAGACACATTCATACACTCACACACATAAACACACACAGACACTCATGCACACTCACAATAAACACGCCCATACACACAGACACGGACACACTCTCTCACACACAGAGGACACAGGGCCATGCCAGCAGCACTCAGTGAAGACTGCGGGGCTGCATCCCGCTCCTCAGCTCACCCCATCCCGCCCTCCTGCGCAGCAGTCTCAGGTCACAATGCAGAGACTGAAAAACGCCATTTTCATGTGAACATGCAGAGAGGAACAGAGAATGTTAGTACAGGATACACAGTGGCAATATTGAAATAAGAAAAAGTACTAGATTCTGCTGGGCGTGGTGGCTCATGCCTGTAATCCCAGCCCTTTGGAAGGCCGAGGTGAGTGGATCACTTCAGGTCAGGAGTTCGAGAGCAGCCTGGCCAACATGGAAAAACCCCGCCTCCACTAAAAATACAAAAATTGACCAGGCGAGGTGGCGCATGCCTGTAATCCCAGCTACTAGGGAGGCTGAGGCAGGAGAATCGCTTGAACCCGGGGGGTGGAGGTTGCAGTGAGCCGAGATTACACCGCTGCACCCCAGCCTGGGCAACAGGAGCGAGACACCATTTCAAAAATAAATAAATAAACAAATAAATAAATGAAAAAGTACTAGATTCTGAGAATGGCCTTTCTGTGTATTAAAGGAAAAGACATTGCTTGAGGGAGCTTGGTAAGAGTGGTGACCAATCGTCAAGAAGAAAAGGAAATACTATGACAGCTTCTTTTTTAGAGACAGAGTCTCGTTCTGTCACCCAGGCTGGAGTGCAGTGGCACCATCTCGGCTCACTGCAACTTCCGCCTCCCGGGTTCAAGCGATTCTCCTGCCTCACCCTCCTGAGTAGCTGGGATTACAGGTGCCTGCCACCATACCCGACTAATTTTTGTATTTTTAGTAGAGACGAGATTTCACCATGTTGACCTGGCTGGTCTTGAACTCCTGACCTCAGGCGATCCACCCACCTCGGCCTTCCAAAGTGCTAGGATTACAGGCATGAACCACTGCGCCCGGCCAGACAGTTTCTTTTAAAGCTTGTATCTGGAGAAGGGTAGAACTTTGAAGTGTGGATTGGGTTTACCAAGCACAAACTGTGCTCTGAAAACTTAAAGGCTTTTTTGATAGTGTTATAGAATTCGCAGATCAAGGGAACAATGTCGATATTCTATTTTATACTTCTTCATCAGGGCCTCTCCTATAGGGCCTTGTGGGGCTCCCTTTGCACAGTTAGCTCACATTGGCTTAGGTGCGTCTCAGGCTGGTGGATCAGGCCCTCAGGTGAGAGGAGGTCACATGGCTGTTGATCACGCAGACGGTGTGAGTCCTGGTATCCTAAAGAGGTGGCTCCAGGGGCACCGCGGGGTCCGCGTTTGAAACTGTCAACTGTAGAGAAAGATCAAATCCTGATCAGGTAGCGCCAACTTTCAGTTAGTCCACCGTGAAGGTTGCACGTTTAACAAATTGAAAAGCTAACATCTTTAACTGGACACTCATTGTGCTCAAGTAACACTTTATCAAGCTTCGTGTTTAGAAAAAAAGTTGTTCAAATAACACTTTACCAAACTCCATGTGTATAAATAAGGAGCTGTTAGAGGATGCAGAGCCTGAACTCAAAAAGCTTACATTCAAATAAGGTACTGAAAACAAGAATTGCAGAAACAGAAGAAACATATTCTTTATGGTTGTTCAGAAATGTCAAGGAGTCGCTAAAATAGCTGGGGTGACGTGGAGGCCTCAAGACAATTTGAATCAAAAGCCTCTTCAAGGAATGTGAAGAAGAGTGGGAGGGATGTAGGTTTGTGTCCAGAAAGGAGGGAATGCCAAACAGAACATCTTGCATGAAGCAAGCTGAGAGGCAAGAGTGGCCAGGGCCCCATGACAGGACGCGTTTGGGGAGAAGACAGAAGAGCGAGCTTGGACTTCATCTGCACCTTAGGCGGGAAGGGACCCCGGTGGAAAGTTGTGGAGGTCTGGGCCAAGAGCTGCAGGTTTTATTTCAGTGGAAATGACAGACATTGAGGCTTCCAAGGAAAATGGTCCAAGGGCCAGGGAAGTTCTGTGGACACAGGATGGGGGAGGGCGTCACCTTCGAAAGTTCTGGAAGTGGAATCACCTGCTGTGCAAATGGGAGATGGAAACAGGTGACAGGAAGCAGCTTCACCGGTGGGTCAGAGATGGGTGGAATCCTGGGGACAAAAGAAACTCGCAGATAGCCTGGAAGTTATTAATCCAGACTTCGGGGGTGGCAGGAGTCTGGTAACAGAGACACAGAGAAAAGATGGGCACACGAGGGCAGCCTAATGTGGATCTTAGATTTAGATGTGTATAGCTTGAAATGTGAATGGATTTCTAAGTGGAGATTTCCTACCCACCCCTGCAAAAAAAAAAAAAAAAATTATAAATTACGGCTGGGCACAACGTAGATGAGTAGAGTAGAAACCAAGGCCTTGGAAGTACCAGGCTCTGGCACTGCATTTGCCCTCACACTGTGGCAGAAGAGACTTGGGTACTCAAGACACAGCTTCGACAGCTGGAGAAGCCCAGCCTGGGGGTTGTCTAGCCTACAAGTAGGAAGATCCATGGTTGGTCCAATTCAGTGGAAGAATGCTGATTATTGCATTGATCCTTACTAACAGAGGTCACTAGTAGAATTCCACTGGATTCTTGCTCTTGTCCTAAGGGACACTTTTTGTGGGGGGGGGGTATATATATATATATATATATGCTCTTTATGCTCCCTTCTCTCTCTCTCTCTCTCTCTCTCTCTCTCTCTTTGAGACAGGGTCTCACTCTGTTGTCCAGGCTGGAGTGCAGTGGCACCATCTCGGCTCACTGTAACCTCAAACTCCTGGGCTCGAGTGATCCTCCCACCTCAGCCTCCCGAGTAGTTGGGACTACAGGTGTGCATCACCACACCCGGCTAATTTTTTTAATTGTTGTAGAGACAGGGTGTCCCTGTGTGGCCCAGGCTCGAACTCTTGGGCTCAAGTGATCTTTCCACCTCAGCCTCCCAAAGTGCTGGGATTATACACATGAGCCACTGCACCCAACTTCTTTTTATTTTTAATCATTTTGGGGGGAATAATCTTAGATATACAGAATAATCACGAACATTCTACATTTGTTGTCATGTTTCCATAGTCTCCCCTGCTCTGTGACTTCTCAACTGCCTTTGTTTTTGATGACCTTGACAGTCTTGAGCACTACTGGTCAGTTACCGTGTAGAATGTGCCTCAACTTGTTTTTCTTTTCTGATGTTTTTCTCATGAATAGACCGCAGGAAATGGGTTTGGGGGAAGATGCAGAGGTAAAGTGTCATTCTTGTCAAGTCACACCAAGGGTACATGCTCTCTGTGTGGTTGGCCACTGATGACACGGGCCTTGGTCCTCTGGCTGAGGAAGTGTTTGCCAGGTTTGTCCAGAGTAGCTGCTTTTTTCGTCCTCCCTCTGCTATCTTTGGAAGCAAGTCACTAAGTCCAGCCACCCTCAGGACGCAGGTAAGATGGTGGGTGAAATCGCACTCCACAACTTGGACAGGGAAATATTCATGTAAATAATTTGGATTTCTATTATAAGAAATATGTGTTCCTTCTCTCCCATTTATGTATTCAATCATGTATTTATGTCAATGTGAGCTCATGTATTTGTTGTATTCTTTATGTTACGACACAGTACTATGTTAGTTACCTTTGTGCTCAAATTCTTACAGCGTTGGCCATAGGGAGATTTTTCAGGTTGGCTCCTGCGCCCCTGTGACGTGCCCCCATCCTCGTGTTATTTGAGGGCTTTCTTGCTTTTTGCCACTTCAAGATCCTGCAGGTTCATCCTGTATTTTCCCTGACCCAGCCCTAGAATGAGCCATTTCTCCAAAGAACCCTGGTTCCTTTCACTGGAGAATTGTGTTTGGAAACCAAGATGTGGACTCAAGATGTGCTTGAGGCGGCTGCAGCTTTTTTGCTTCCAGGCCCTCTGGGCAGACAGAGCTGGACATCGATTCTGCACACCCATCGGTGTATACACACCGCTTCAACTATTTGTGTGTTCTTCCCTGGCGTCTATACTAAGATACACTTGAGTTCACCCTGATGTCTCTGACTTCAATCCAGCAGCCTCTCCCCTTCTGCATTTGTAACTTCCCTCTCCAGTGGGGAGAAAGCTGGCTTCCAGCATCTGCCACTCACTTACTTCTTTGCTTGACCTCAGTGTATATGTCAAGCTGACGCAGAATTGCTAACCTGTACCCCATTGAGCACTTTCATCTGCGCTTTTGACACACAAAATGTTCACATATTAATTTGTACACAGTAAAAGCGTGAAGTCAGCATAAATGCACATGAAAGAATCAGGATTCAAAAGAATTCCAGTGATCGGCTAGAATAATGAATCCAAGTAAAAATACAAATAAACACAAGATGCAAGAGTTCAAAAATAACTAAATGACACAGGCAGAAGAGAATAGAGACCAAGCGAAAGGGGGAGAAGGGTGGAGGAATTTTGTTGACCCCAAGCTCAAGGTATGAGTTACTGCTAAAGACAGCCAAGGGATCTGAGTCTGCACTGATGAAAATAGAATATTCCAGTAAAGGAAAGAAAATGCCCCACTGGCCTGCGTACAGGTCAGACAACATCTCTACCGATACATTTATATCCATCCTTTGAAAGAGTGCGTAGGAGGCCAGGCACGGTGGCTCACACCTATAATCCCAGCATTTTCGGAGGCCGGGGAGGGCAGATCCCCTGAGGTCAGGAGTTCGAGACCAGCCTGGCTAACATGATGAAACCCCGTCTCTACCAAAAAAAAAAAAAAAAATTAGCCAGATGTAGTGGTGGGTGCCTGTAGTCCCAGTTACTCGGGAGGCTGAGGCAGGAGAATTGCTTGAATCTGGGAAGTGAGGATTGCAGTGAGCCAAGATCACACCACTGCACTCCAGCCTGGACTACAGAGTGAGACCCTGTCTCAAAAAAAAAAAAGAAAAGAAAAGAAAAGAAAAGAAAAAAGAAAAGAAAAGAAAAAAGAAAGGGTGTGTAGGAGAGAGTGAAGAACTGTCAGGAGGGACAGGACCACACTCTGAAAAGACTAGCAGTGGTGAGATGTACCCTACCTCGCTCCAGAGAACAGAACTGAGGCCAGCGAGCCGAAGGGTCACTCCCTACCTGATGGGGCTGAGCAAGGATGTGGCAACTGACCAGTCCCATACACTCCTGATTGTGGGGACAGCCCACTGTCTGCACAATTAAGATTCACAAGACCAGAGGGCAACACTGGGAGTCATACCCTAGAGAAAGCTTCAAGAAAAAGCTACAGAAGACAGTCCATCGAGGTGGTGAATGACAAAGTTTCAGTGACAATGCAAATGAAGTGAGGAACCAAAATAAGGCAGGTCAAGGGACTAGGAAAGCTGAGATCAAGGGTCAGGGGGAGAAGTGGCCAGGAGGAGATGCCTGAGGATAAAAATCCCACCTTCTGTTCAATGCCAGTTACAGTTTGCCCTCGAGCTGTGTCTGCTTGAAGGGCACAGAGCAAAATGGGCATAATGAGGATGATGAGAAGACAGAGCTTGTTTGATTAGAAGATATATTTTCTAACAAGTGCAGTTGTCAAAACTAAAATCTAACCCCTATCCAGAGAGCGTTTCAAACGGAGTGGGACAGGCAACACTAGCAGTGGTGACGGCCAGTGACCGTCTGGTGCAGACACGGCGTGACTGTAAGAGATCAGCACATCCTGGCTGGAGCCACTCTGGGCTCTGTTGGGTTTAGAGGGCAACTAAAACAGGCTGAACAGAGAGGGTCCCCCGAGGAAGTAAATAATAATAGAGATTCAAGGTGCCTGGGATGAATTAGCATGCTCAGATGCCATACGACACTGGAAACATGTATGATTTGACTTGACATTAGAAGTTGCTTTTGTTCTTTCTTTGACATACACATTTTTAATTTAAAAAGATAACCTTGGCCGGGCGCGGTGGCTCAAGCCTGTAATCCCAGCACTTTGGGAGGCCGAAACGGGCGGGTCACGAGGTCAGGAGATCGAGACCATCCTGGCTAACCCGGTGAAACCCTGGCTCTACTAAAAAAATACAAAAAAAGCTAGCCGGGCGAGGTGGTGGGCGCCTGTTGTCCCAGCTACTCGGGAGGCTGAGGCAGGAGAATGGCGTGAAGCCGGGAGGCGGAGCTTGCAGTGAGCTGAGATCGGGCCACTGCACCTGCACTCCAGCCTGGGCGACAGAGAGAGACTCTGTCTCAAAAAATAAATAAATAAATAAATAACCTCAGCTCTCCGGGTTCGAACCTAGTTGACCGTAACATAGTTGAATGCACCAAGAGAGTTGGAATGGTTGGTAAATACAGGACCCGCTACAGTGCCTCCCTCCAGAAAACGGCAAAGAAAATTGAAATCAGCCAGCACGCCAAGTACACTTGCTCTTTCCGTGATAAAACTGAGATGAAGAGATGAGCTGTGGGGATCTGCACTGTGGTCCCTGCATGAAGACAGCAGCTGGCAGTGCCTAGACTTCTAACACCACTTCTGCTGTCACAAGAAAGTCCGCCATCGGACGACTAAAGGATAAAAAGACCAGTAGACGCTCCTCTCCTCTTTGAGACATCACTAGCCTATAATAAATGGGTTAATTTATGTGAATAAATAAGTAACTGGCTGGGCACGGTGGCTCATGCCTGTAATCCCAGCATGTTGGGAGGCTGAGACAGTGGATCACCTGAGGTCAGGAGTTCAAGACCAGCCTGGCCAACATGGTGAAACCCTGTCTCTACTAAAAACACAAAAAATTAGCTGGGCATGGTAGTGTGCAGCTGTAATCCCAGCTACTTGGAAGGTTGAGGCAAGAGAATTGCTTGAAACCAGCAGTTGGAGGTTGCAGTGAGCCGAGATGAAGCCGTTGCACTCTAGCCTGGGCAACAAGAGTGAAACTCCATCTCAAAAAACAAACAAACAACAACAACAAAAACCTTATAAAAACCCACACACTAAGTTGAGGCCAGGAGCCTAGAATTCTTTTTATTTATTATGTTTTTAGTTTTTATTTTGAGAGACAGGCCTTGCTGTGTCACCCAAGCTGGACTGCAGTGGCACCATCACAGCTCACTGCAGCCTGGAACTCCTTGCCTCAAGCAATCCTCCCACCTCAGCCTCCTGAGTAGCTAGGACTACAGGTGTGCGACACCGTGCCCAGTTAATTTTTTCTTATTTTTTGTAGAGCCAGGGTCTCACTACGTTGCCCAGGCTGGTGATTCAAACTCCTGGCCTCAAGCAGTCCTCCCACCTCGACCTCCCAAAGTGTCAGGATTATAGGCATGAGCCACCTCGCCCAATTAGGAGTCCAGAATTATAATTCTGACTCAGGATTAGACTCCTCTTGAGATCTCAGGCCAATTGCTTGCTTCTCTGAGCCTTGACTTCTTAAGCTGTAAACTAAAGGGACTGGACCAGGAGATTTCTAAGGTCTCATCTCGTTTTGAAATTTTTTGAGGAGACAGTCCGCCACCCAAGACAAGACTACATAGTGTTATTTTCCTAGAATGTAATGGAGCCCCTTTTCCAACCCTGGCTATAGTTCCTTAAATATCTTTTTTAGCAAAAGGAAAAGGGATTGAAAAACACAAGACAGCCGTCTACATCTGACTCCCCACCAGGGACAGAGTTCAAATAGCGATGAGGAGAAAAAATATGAATGGATTCAAAGCTTACAAATAAAGGAGCCAAAAAAGTCACCTTAGATCTCTCACAGTCCTTCACAGTGTGTGCCATAAAGAGGCCGGGACGGACGAGAGGTGAGACTAGACATGATGTCAGTGTGCATTTAGAAAGGAACATGGCACACAGAGGCTGGTGCTATTTTGGTTTGCACGTGGAGAGACATCCTGTCACGGGATATTATATTCTGTGTGGGCACCTCTGAGTGCAGGAGCCAGAAGGACTCCTGAGGGGTGACAAAAGGACAGAAAGCCAAGAACCAGCACAGGGGCTGACGTATGAGGAGGGGGAGCCCAAGCCTGGCGCTTCAGAGGTGTGCAGCCAGAATAAGTAACTCAGAATGAACGGTGGACAGGAGTGACTGGCAGGTGAGGAAATGCTTACTTTGCGAAATGTGACTACACATATGTCCAGGGTGAGACCAGCCCGGTCAACAGAAACACATTAGTCATTGGGAAACTGTAAGGCCAACTCCTGGACCAAGATTCTGAACAAAAGATTTTAGATAGGCCGGGTGTGGTGGCTCAAGCCTGTAATCCCAGCACTTTGGGAGGCCGAGATGGGCGGATCACGAGGTCAGGAGATCGAGACCATCGTGGCTAGCCCGGTGAAACCCCGTCTCTACTAAAAAATACAAAAAACCAGCTGGGCGAGGTGGCGGGCGCCTGTAGTCCCAGCTACTCGGGAGGCTGAGGCAGGAGAATGGCGTGAACCCGGGAGGCGGAGCTTGCAGTGAGCTGAGATCCGGCCACTGCACTCCAGCCTGGGCGACAGAGTGAGACTCCGTCTCAAAAAAAAAAAAAAAAGATTTTAGATAAAAGTAAATATATCCAGAATCACAAACAGCAAGTGCACACTGGTTACCGGGGAATGGTGAGATGATCTGCCAGAAGGATTACCAACAGCACCATCAAAAACCATTCCATTTGCACGTGGTGGGAATCATCCTCAAACCCAGGAGTTTGGCCAGAGCTGCTTCGTGGTCCTTCCTGGTCTCCGCAGGTCTATGATGCTGACCATCTGTGTGATCAGGCTGTGGCAATGAGCAAGGAGGCGTTGGTGACCTCAACAGCTCCTTCCTGACCTTGCAACTCTAGCATTTGGGGAAGGAGTGAAAGGAAAGGCTTAGGTTTGGGAAATTTTGATCATTCTGTTAGTCTGTCAGCAAACTTCTTGAGCTTTTAAGGTGGACAATATACTGAATTAATGAAGGGGTTGAAAAAAGAAAAGCCATGTTCTTTTGAAACTCAGATCACAATATAACTCGTTAAAATAACAAAACAAAGCGATGTACAGAACTGATTTGCAAACATGGTACATGCTTATTGGACATTCTGGGGTGCCCAGGGTGAGTTCAAACACAATGGAAGAGTTTTCATTGGGAAGGAATTTGGAAGCAGGGCTTTGTCAAGCACCTTGCAAGACCAGATGTCCTGTGTGTGATCTTTTGTAACCCCAGGAGTCCTGGAAGCAAGGTAAGTAGGATCAGTCCTGGTTTGCAGATGAGGGAACAGTCCAGAGAAGTTAGCCACTCGCTCACATTACAGCTAATGAGTGAAGGGGCACAGATTCAAATCCAGACTGGCTTCCTAGGGCAAGCCCCTCCCACCAATCTCCATGGCCACATGATGCACCTAAATGATGGGGTGAAATAGAAACCGATTTCAGAATGTGCCAGCTGTGGACAATGGTAAATGAGAAGCTGAGAGATGTAACCTAAGAAAGCTTCCCATGGGAAGTCGATTTCAAATGCAGCATTCGGGGAGCTCTGCCCATGGGCTGCAAGTTCACTGGCAGATTAGCCCTGATTCTTTTTAATTTTGATTTTTAAAAATTTGACAAATAATCCTTGTACATATTCATGGGGGGACATAGTGGTATTTCAATACCTCTCATGCATAGTGATCAGATCAGGGTAATTAGCATATGCGCCATCTCAAACTTTTATCTTTTTTTGTGTTGAGAGTGGTCAATATTCTTCTTTCAGCTGCTTGCAAGTACATAATATATTATTGTTGACTCTAGTCATCCTGCAGTAAGACAGAGCACTAGCCCTGGTCTGCAGGAGGGCTTTCTTTTACTGCAGCGTCCTCAAGCAAGATCCGCCCGAGGACCCAGGGGAAGCCTGGTGGGAAACACTGCAGGTGCACTGGTCACAATGGGTTTGAACAGGGAAGACAGCACACCCTGGGGGGTTCCTCCTATTCCACTTTCCAAAGATTCTGCCCGTGAATCGGAGATTGGGATCCCAGAAGCAAAAATGTTTTAAAGGCTTTCTTTACTCTGTTAATTTGGGACTAAAACAGTTGTCAGAACCCAAGGGCTATTGCCCGGTGTCCCTGCTCCCAGAGAGGGAAAATCTGAGGCTTCTGGTAGACCTGTTTTCCTCTCTCCGGCTCCATTTTGGTTTCCATTGCCATTTCTCCTTTCCCAAGGAGAACAGGGCAGCCTGGGTTATTAGTTCCAGAGATGAACATTTGTATCTTCTCCCAGTGAGAACTTGCTGCAAGAAGGGTTGAACTGGAGTTGATTCTGAATGCGAAAGTCATGTTTAAGAGTCTTGAAGGTTCTGATAACACTATATATTTCCACACTGTAATATCAAATTCTAGAAGTAAAAAATGGGTCAAAATGCAACTCTTCAATATCATGATTCCCATGGGAACCCTATACTTTAGGCCCTCGAGCCTTTCATAGGCCTTGACTCACCAGCCCTAACCTGGCCGGGGGTGCCAGATCTGACTGCCAGCCTCGACTGTATGTCACAATGTGACATGGGAAAAGTCACTTAGCCTCTCTGTGCCTCTCAGTTCCAGATCTAAATTCTGGAAATTCCATTAGCCAACCTCCAGAGCTCCAGCTACAATGCTTTAAATATGGCATTCTGCATTAGACATGGACATGGGTAATGAAACACCTCATTACATATCTGTAGAAAGAAAGAAAGAAAGAAAGAAAGAAAGAAAGAAAGAAAGAAAGAAAGAAAGAAAGTCAAGCCTCCNAAGAAAGAAAGAAAGAAAGAAAGAAAGAAAGAAAGAAAGAAAGAAAGCCAGCCAGTCAAGCCTCCAAAAACCATTCCCTTTCCTTGAAAACTTTGAAAGAACAATCAGAGGCAAAGTTCAGCAACTAAAAGCTGGAGACTTTGATTTGCAGTCACTGAACAAGTCGAAAATCTTAGTAAGAGACACTCCAACATTTTAAGCATCATCTTGTGGTAATAATGACCTCTCATGCATATTTATGTACTTAGCTTTATAATAACCACTTGAAAGACTAGGTTTCTCCCCCCCAGGGAATGAAGCTATGTGAAGTGTAACAAAATATTTCAAGTTCAAAGGTCCAAATATGTAAAATGTAAAATGCTAGAATTCCTTCCTCAAGTAGAAAGCACCTTGGTGCTCAAGCTAGCCCAAGGACTTGTTGATTCGGGGAGCCTGTGGACACTCAACTAAGCCTGGAAAGTCCTCAAACTCATGTCTCCCCCACACCCAGTGTTCTTCGTAAGGAGCACTGGCCGGCCTTGCCGACGTGTGTGCCCTTAGTCTGAGTCAAGACAGGGAGGCTTGCATGGGAGAAACCTGGTTCTCAGTCAGGCGTTCAACAGAGAATTCCAAACAGGTTCCACCGCCACAGCGGCTCTGCAAAACCCTACTGTTACAGTTACTCAATGTCATCCCAAAGTAAAATCATATGACCCCATTTCCTCAGTAAGTTAATTATTTTATTCCTTCGTATGAGGCAAAACACTACTTTTATTGTTAATTAATATACTAAAATTAGGTTATACCATTCTGGACATGTGAAATTGAGTTTAGTACTTTCGAATATATTTTTTTAAAGGCGGCTAAAAATAAATGGCTTAGATGTCTTTTCTTTTTCCAGCTGAGCATAAATTTCCTTCCTGTGAAACCCCATCTCTTCCTGCTGTTATAAATGACATAATGCCGTTTATTTTTCAAAGGGAGGGGAAATCATAATAATGAGACCTTCAGTTCACATTTCAAAATTCAGATATTTACTAGTTGAGAAAAAATAAAAAACAAAAACTACAACAAAAGAGAATCATCCATAGGTCTCAGGAACAAAATCATTAAATGGAAAAATGAGAAGAATTCTTTATATTTGGACTAAGTGTAGGCACTTAAGATTTTTCTTTTCTTCTTTGCCCCTTGATCAAAGTGAAGATATGATAGGGAATTGAGAAATTTCTCTTCTTGGAGAAGAGCAGAGATAACGTGTCCATCCTAGCAAAAGAAAGCACGAACGATTCGTCCGACAGTGGACGCAAAATGACTTCTTGATTCTCTCAGTTCTTTCTGCTATAATGAAATTCCACCTGATACATCCAGCCATAGCACACGGTTAATTACTTTTCTGTTTATTCAGTAGCTCTACAAGTGGAAAGCAATCTATTGCCAGGGAATTGTTTGACTCTTATGTTAAGTAGAAGGCATTCGGATCCTAGGAGGTTGAAGACAGCCAAAGCCTAACTTTATCCCATTGCCAGGTCAGATTAGCACCTAGCAGGCCCTTAGGGTTTTTTTTTTTTTTTCCTTCACTGCAAAAGACCAATAGTCCTTAGAAGTCAATAAACTGACCCTGGGCCTTCTCTGCTTGTGATGGAAGGAAGGAGTAAATGTAGAGTTACCTGGCGTGGGTGAGGGCTTTATGCTAGATCTAATGGTAAGGTCTTAGCCCTTCAATCCATGATGTAAGATGCACTTTAAAAAAATGTGCTGTTTCTCCCAGAGATGAACAAAAGCGTGAGTTCACATCCAAATAACTAGGAGGTTTACAAGTCCGCAATATGACTTTATTCCTTTGCACCAGGCTTTCATCAAGCAAATGTGTGAATCTGTGGCCACACTAATAGGAGCCTGATGCGTCTTCTTCACTCTGGGGTCATGTGGTGGTCAACTCAAAGGAAAACTGAGGCAGAGATAAGACTTATCTTTGCAACCCCCTTAGGGTTTTCCAGGAGCTGGAGAAGCAGCAGCAGACGCTGTGGAAGTCCAGCTAAAGGCAGTTACTTAAGCAAAGAGGAAGAAGCACAAATCTGATGACAATGAAAGAGTAACCCACATTTCTCTTCCCTCTAACAACAGGGTGAGGTCTTTTAGGTGTGGGTGTCTCACTCTACAGAGTAGAAAAGAAGACCCCGTCTCCATGTCAGTCTTCTCTCATCTTGCTCTGCTTTTTCTGTTTTGTTTGTTGTTTGTTTTCCAGGAAGATTGCGAGACACCTGGTCTTTTTCCGGAAGAGTAAAATAAGCCCTGAGAAGAGGGGCAGGTATAGGAGAGCAAGAGAAACACAAGCTAGCATCGAACACTCCACTTCTCGTTTCCACCTTTTGGTTAGACTCACTCCTTTCTTTGAGTCATCGGGTCCACCGAGTGCCTGTTTTATACAAATGACGGCCTAAGCATACAGGGACCTCTCTAATGGAAGCCTAGAAGCTCAGGGGTGCTCTCATCCTGGCCATCTAGGGCCTGCCTCAGTCCAGCTCTGTCCCCCCTCCAAGCCTTCTGGAACCCGCCCAGCCTCTGAGCCCCAGCTATGGCCCTATCCCTGTGTGGCAGTGGCTTCCCTGCCACGTGCTCACACAAGGCCTCCATTCCCTCCAGCCTGCTAGGTGATGCCCTTGCTCCTCTGCCTTGAGAAAGGCCTGCCCTGCCATCGTTCCTAGCATGTGTCTGGTCTCCTGCCGGACCTGGTGTGACACCCTGTGACCCATAACCTCCGCAAGGGAAAGGGGGGCCAGGGCACTCGTTCTCTCTCTAAGCTCCCTGTCACCAGATGTCAAGCCTTGACCCCATCCCGCTGCTCTGTGGATTCCCTTTCTATTTCCTTCCACTTGCTGTATGGCGGGGAACCTTCCTGTCCTCTTTCTTTCCTCTTCCTTCCACTTCCTGTATGGTGGGGACCTTCCTGTCCTCTTTCTTTCCTCTTCCTTCCACTTCCTGTATGGTGGGGACCTTCCTGTCCTCTTTCTTTCCTCTTCCTTCCACTTCCTGTATGGTGGGAACCTTCCTGTCCTCTTTCTTTCCTATTCCTAGCTCCCTTGCTCCCTGCTGTGGAACTGGATCCCATCCAGTTCTGCAATAAAGCCTATCTTTTAGGGTGTCCACTGAAGCCTCTAAATGATGGGACATGTCCCATCAACTTTCTCAGACTCCCTTCCCCAGGGCTGACTCCTCATCCGTCTCCCCTTCTCTCCTGACTTGGTTGGTGCTAGCCATTCTCCCCTATCCCTGACTCAGTCAATATGAACAGACACCATCTCTTTATGGGAATGTTACTTTTGCCAGGGCTACGATTAGATTCTCTCTCTCTTTTTTTTTTTTTTTTTTCCTCCTGGTGGGAGAGTCAATTATGCATCAGAGTCTATTAATCTTATAAACAGTTATGGAGCTGAAGAGGCTGAATCGAACAGCTGAGGCTTTCAAGAAGTTGGAGTACCAGGGCCATTATTATAATGAAGTTTGGTGATGTATAATCGTGTCTCTGGGTGACCAGGCACAATTCTTTAAGTCTGAGAAATTGTAAATGATATGAATTTTTTACAAAGTTTACAAAGCAGCCTCTTCAAAACTTGTGCGGCATGACCCCCAGGTCCCCTCTCTGCGGGGAGTACCTCCCTAAGCCTGATCATCCAGTCTCTGGCACTCTTATCCCTGACGGGCTGGCAAATTCCATGGACTACAAGGCACTTCCTCCTCCTCCTCTTCCTCCTCCTCCTCCTCCTGTCCTGCGCACACAGGGACTGGGAAAGAGGACAGCTGGGCTGTGGATGTGATGCTATCCTCTTCCACTGAGACCTGTTTGTTTGTCTGTCTCTTAAATTTGGTTCAGTGGCATAAAAAAAGGGAATTTATCTTTCTCCCCAGATGCAACAAACAGATGCTGGGGAGCAGAGACCTTGCATAGTCAATAAAAGATAAGTTATAAAATCTATAAAACTGCTGAAAGAAATCAGAATTTCAGCAAATTCTGGTTTTTTTTCAGGCTGCTCCTTTTGATCAACAATGGGGAGAGGGGGGAAAAGCTAGTCGTGCATAAACTTCCATCTGTTATTACAGCATGGAATGAATGTGGTTAGAAGAGGAACAGAGGACAGAGTGATATTTGAGCTGTGATATTGACAGAGTGGAAATGGAGAATGGTGCCAGTGATAAAGACAAAGCTGTCATAATCAATTAGCATTTAACTTTTTGTAAAGATCTTGGAGGAGATGGGCTCTTTAGATTTTAATGTGCATCTTCAAAGTAATTTTGTAAGCTATTTAAATGATGCTCCTTTTTTACAACTCTACATAATTTGATTATACAAACCATCCTGCAATCCTTGGATATGCAAATGCGACATCAAAATGATTTTTTCCCATATTTTGATAGAATTTGATGTTCGTTGCAGTGATAAGAAGTGACACAAATTGCAGCAAAGCATCAGTAACCCATTCATCTGGCACATTTTGGACATTCAGATTTTCAATGCCTGCTTGTTGAGAATCACCTTTAAGAATAAAAATTTAAGCCAGGCGCGGTGGCTCACGCCTGTAATCCCAGCACTTTGGGAGGCCAAGGCAGGCAGATCACTAGGTCAGGAAATCGAGACCATCCTGGCCAACATGGTGAAATCCCATCTCTACTAAAAATACAAAAATCAGCTGAGTGGGGTGGCACGTGCCTGTAATCTCAGCTACTCAGGAGGCTGAGGCAGGAGAATCTCTTGAACCAGGGAGTAGGAGGTTGCAGTGAGCCGAGACAGCACCACCACTGCACTCCAGCCTGAAGAAAGAGTGAGTCTCCGTCTCAAAAATAAATAAATAAATACATACATAAATAAATAAAAAGAATAAAAGTTTAGAAACCGAAGGCAGGGTGGTAACTTGTGTTTGGAGAAAATTGCCTTCCATTCTGATCCAAAGGCTACCAAAATGCTGAGCTTGTAAATGAGACTCTCAGAGCCTCCGTTTCCCCACCTGTAAAATGGAAGTAATAAGCCGTAGCTCACAGAAGAGTGGTGAGGATTAGCAGTTAGAGTGAAAACACCTGGCAGGATACGGAAAAGACGCTCATATGGCCCCCGCGGCTGTCGTTACTCTAACACTACTACTATGCTTACAACCACTAATAAAAATCTGGGTTATTTCCTTGGAAATTCCTTGGCAAAGTTAGGTTTCTTTTTTTTCTTCTTTTTTTTTTCAAGCAGAGTTTCACTCTCGTTGCCCAGGCTGGAGTGCAGTGGCGCGATCTCGGCTCACTGCAACCTTTGCCTCCTGGGTTCGAGCGATTCTCCTGTCTCAGCCTCCCAAGTAGCTGAGATTACACGCCTGAGCCACACCCAGCTAATTTTTGTATTTTTAGTAGAGACAGGGTTTCACCATGTTGGCCAGGCTGGTCTCGAACTCCTGACCTCAGGTGATCCGCCCACCTCAGCCTCCCAAAGTGCTGGGATTACAGGCGTGAGCCACTGTGCCTGGCCAGCAAAGTTAGGTTTCAAACAAGTATCACGTGGTGTAGTGATGCTGAGATTATGACAGTGGCTGAACTCTTGGGTGATCTGAGAGGACGGGACAATCGTGATGCTTCTTTGAGGAGCCCTCGCCGGGAGAATCCCAGCCTCCAATGGCCGATCACCCATTCACCCATTCCTTCTGCATTTCCTCAGCTCCTTCAGTGGATCAGACAGTGTGCCAAGTGCTGAGGATGGAAGCATGTACAATTGCAGGCATACTCCTTGACCTCTAGGCATTCGTAATCTAATGGGGGTGGACAAACAAATTACGTTCCCATGAACAAGCACCAAATGGATGCAAACCAATCAAGTTCCATAGCTGGCAGGGCGAGGACAATTAACCTGCCTGGGGCAGTCACAGAAAACCTGACAGGGGAGGTGATGTTTGCGCTGAGGCATAAAAGAGGAGTCAGGTCACTAGACAGAGAGCCTCAAGAAGCCCGTCCCCATCCGAGCAGGGCTAGAGACAGGGGCAGTTTGACCACAGGGGACATTTGGCATTGTCTACAGACATTTTTGATTGTCCTGACTTGGGGGTGCTACTGGCCTCTAGTGAGTCAAGGCCAGTCAGGGACACGGCTGCAATGCACAGGACAGCCCCTGTGCGAGAAGAGTCAACCAGCCCCAATGTCAACAGTGCCCAGGCAGAGACACCCTGAGTTACAGGAGCCAGGCGTGCAGGAGCCGAGCCGCAGGTCTGAGGGCGCACAGGACATCTCAGGGACTCAGTGTGGCCCCGAGGCCTTCCAGTGCAGGGAGAGGAGGCTGTGCCAGGCGTGCAGGAGCCGCAGGTCCGAGGGCACACAGGACGTCTCAGGGACTCAGTGTGGCCCCGAGGCCTTCCAGTGCAGGGAGAGGAGGCTGTGCATGTGGCAAGGTCAAACCTTGGAGGGCCTGGAGGCCATCAGGAGTGAAGGTTTTGTCCTGTTTCTCCTTACACTTCCCCTAAAGGAACCCCATTGTTAGAGGAAAGAACTAAACTTGGTCCCCCTTAACGGTTAGCAATAACACGAAGAGCCAACGTTCCTGTATTATCCTAGAATTCAAGGACATTTTGCGTTTTTCATAATTAAAATGAAAAATAACGGTGTAGTCTTTTTCCACTAGAAGTTTAAATAAAATCCACCTTTCAGGAAGACAAGTGCTCACGTGGAACCCAGGATGAGATGCGTGAACAGGCACAGAAAAGCCCAGAAGGGTTTGGAACAAGGGGCTGGCCTGAGCAGATGTGTGGGTTCGTGTCCTTCTTCCCACAGGCGGCACCAGAGTGGGCCAGCTCAGGAGAGCTGAGAAAACCCATGTCCCCAAAGGACTGACTCGTGGTTGGGCGCCTTTGAGATCCATGGTCACAGCTCCACCCTTGAGCTGCTCCCAGCAGCAGTGGGACCAGAGGAGTGGGTGCATTTCTAGAAAGAACACTGTGCTGAGATGCCGGGAGCTCTGAAGACCTGGGTGCGGAGGACCCCAAGGCTCCTGGCTCTGAGCCTTTCCGGTAGGTGGTCACATGATGGTGTCAGCTGGGGAGTCCACCGAGCCCTGGCTGGCACACCAACAGCACAGTTCTGGGCTGGAAGGAGGTCTGGTGGAATTGAACAGCAGTGAGTTTGACTTTCCACTTCCTCAAGTTCATTCCTTTGAGTCTTGGCAGCTGTTTTGGCCTTCAAGAATCCCTTATGATACAGACCTCCCAAATCCCTTATCAGGCAACATTTTAGGCCTCAGAGAACCCTCTAATATGGATTAACAAAAATGAACCTAGAACAGAAGAGAAAAGGCAGTTTGCTTTACAAAAGTACAAATATCATTAGTATCTCTACAAATATCTTTATTTATCTATTTATTCAGGTAAGGCTCTTTCTCTGGGCTTCTAAGGCATTTTACTTGATGAGAAGTAGATCTTTGTTACCTGTCTGCAGAGCTACAGGGTTGAGCAGAAGGCACTGGAAGAGAGAAGAGGCATGCAGTCATGTGCCTGTGTTCCTCCTTCCCGGAAGGTGTCACAGGTTCAGAAACGTCTTCCTTGCTGTCCACATAATAGTCACAAAGTCCTTCACTCTTTCCAGCCTACTTCCTCAACTCTATATCCAGGAGTTGAAAGCCGCGACCTGTACAGCTCCTTCAGCTCTAAATTTCTTTCTTTCTTCTTTTTTTTTTTTTTTTTGAGATGGAGTCTCGCTCTGTCGCTCAGGCTGCAGCGGTCTTGGCTCACGGCATGCTCTGCCTTCCAGGTTCACACTATTCTCCTGCCTCAGCCTCCCGAGTAGCTGGGACTACAGGCGCCCGCCACCACGCCCGGCTAATTTTTTGTTTTTGTATTTTTTAGTAGAGATGGGGTTTCACCGTGTTTGCCAGGATGGTCTTGATCTCCTGACCTTGTGATCCGCCCACCTTGGCCTCCCAAAGTGCTGGGATTACAGGCGTGAGCCACCGTGCCCGGCCTAAATTTCGAAGACTGTAAGAGGCGAGCCAGTGGCTGAGAACTGGCTCTATGGTTAAAAACTGGGGGGCGGGCCTCAAAGGTCCACCCAGAATGTCACTCTGGTTAGCAAAAGCAATGCTGATGCAGCGGGAAAATTAGACTCAGGGCTGCTCCCCGGGCATCTCTGGGTGAAAGAGCTGCCACCACTCAGGAAATATGTGCCCATGGCACTGGGGTGATGAAGAGGAAGGATGGCCCCACACTGAACATTACAGCATTGCGGGAGGCTGAGGCAGGAGAATCGCTGGAACCCGGGAGGCAGAGGTTGCAGTGAGCCCAGATTGCGCCACAGCACTCCAGCCTGGCGACAGAGTGAGATTTTGTCTCAAAAAAGAAAAGAAAAGAAAATTACGGCATTAAAGAAAGAAACCCAGAGCGCCTTGTGTGGAAGTGGGCGGAGTCCCAGGAGGAACAGGGAGGAGAAGACTGAGGCCCCAGGGTGGCTTGAGAAGACAACCTCTTTACATCCGGGTTGCCCCTTGCACTCACAACCATTCTGTCCCCAGGAGAGTTTTATAAAATGCGTTCTTCTCTTTTCATCCAAGTGTTGCTGTGGTTATTCTTCAAGTAAGCAACGCCTGATCACATTAAAGCAGTTTTCAAGGGCGGCGCACACAGGCTGAGTGCGTGGTTTGGTGTCCTCCATGTGTGCATCAGCGCATCTAGCATTGCTCCTTTAATTGGATCTGCTGGTAAGTTGGTCCTACACACCCCAACCTCAGAACAGCCCTGGATGGATGAGCCTGATTGGCTCTTAGTGGAAGGAAGCCGGGTCCACGCGTCCCCGTTAGCTGGCCCAGGAGCTGGCCCCTAAGGAGATGTGTGCACTGCCGGTTGCAGAGCTGCCCCTGGGTTCTGGGGACTCCAATTGAACTGATGCCAGAGAGAGATTCAAGTCAAATGCATATTGATGGACTTTTGATCTTTTTTTCTTCTTCTTTTTCTTTTTTTTTTTTGAGACGGAGTCTTGTTCTATCACCCAGGCTGGAGTGCAGTGGCACAGTCTTGACTCACTGCAACCTCTGCCTCCCGGGTTTAAGTGATTCTCCTGCCTCAGCCTCCCGAGTAGCTGGGGACTACAGGTGTACACCACCACGCCCAGCTAATTTTTGTATTTTTAGTAGAGACAGGGTTTCACCATGTTGACCAAGCTGGTCTTGAACTCTTGACCTCAGGTGATCCACTTGCCTCAGCATCTCAAAGTACTAGGATTACAGGCATGAGCCACCATGCCTGGCCACATTTGATCATTTTTGAGCATTAACAACTTGGATTTGTTATATATGAAATATTCATAGATTGGCTTAATTTCACATTTTTATTGATTGATGCAGAGAAAGATGTATCTCAGCAATACCAGTTATTTTTCCCATTAAAAAGATATTTTTCTGATAATCATCTTTGCTGAGCTACCAGACTGCATCTCATTCCACGGACTGTTACCTCAGCAGCTCCTGAGAACAAAGCCCACGGAGGCCCCCAGCAGCACAGCCCAGCCAGCTCAGGCCCCTCCCAGTGGGGGTAACTCAGTTTTAGTCCCCCTCATGGAGCCAGAGCCTTAGTGGGGACCTCTGGGTCCTGGGGACAGTCCCAGGCAGGTCCTGTCCAGCTGCCATACCTGGGATCCGGTGCCCGCGGGCTTCTCCTGGCAGCGTGCTGTGTGCATCATCCTGAAAGTGTTTTGACTACATACTACCTGCGAGGCCCTGTTCTAGGAACAAGAAGGAGGAGAAAGAGGGATTGCCTGTTGCATCCTCCCAGTGGCTCAATGAGGAAGACACTATTATCACTTCATTTTCAGCTGAAGATATGGAGGCACCAAATAAGAGACCTGCGGGACTGGCCACAGTAGAACAAGTTTTAAACTTAGGCAGTCTTGCTCTCAAGCACAGGTTCCGGGCCACCATGCCAACAGTTCCCCAGGTGTGGTGTGGGGAGCCTAGGCACGGCCCTTTCAGAGGGTCTTCAAGGTCAAAACACCTGCTAAGTCACACTACAATGTCACTTGCCATCTATCTTCATTCAACACTCTCGGGGGTAGCCTGGCGTCTCCCCAGCTGCTAGAAGAATGGTCACATCCAACAACTAACAGAATGTGTGCTTGTGTGTTCTTGTATCTTTAAAATGTCTCAGTCTTCATTTCGAATGAGGTGAATATTGATAGATACTCACCTACCACCTTGGGGTCCTCAGTAATTTTTAAGAGTGTAAAGAGGTCCCTTGACAGAGAGGTTTGAGAGCTGAGGCTCTGTGCTGCTCACCTCTGGACCTGCTCCTTCTCTGGCCCATGTCGCCTGTCCCAGCCTTCCTGCCTCCAGGCCCTGCAGCCTGAAGCCCAGTTCCCAGTCCCAGGCCTTTGCTGAAGCCCTGTGCCCTTGGGCCACCTCCTGCCCACCTGACTCTTGAGAACGCTGTCCTTGACCCCAGTTGGGGGTGACGTCTCCAGCTTCCAGATACTTCCAAAGTGTCCATATCTATGCCAGGCTGATCAGTCCTGAGCCAATCACAGTTCCTCTCTTAGGAATCTGCACCTTGAATGGGGAGAGAGCCCGGACATCCTTGGCGGCAGCACGGTAACGGCAGCACCGCCGAAAGCAGCAGAATCCAGCCTACCTCACAGCTAGCTCACCTCATATCTAGCTCTGGCTTCTGTGTTGGTTCCTGTAGTGGACTGTGCAGCTCTGCTGTGAATTCTCTGAGCTACCCCGTTAGTTTCACATTATCCTTTTATCACTTCAGGTTGCTGGGGGAGAAAAAGGGGGAGGGAAGCTTAACTAATAGGAAAAAATTAGTATACCTTCCCATTCTTTCTCCTTATAATCTACGAATTTACTGTTGGACCCTGTCACCTGCCAAATCCCTCATCTCCCGCCCAGAAGCACCATGTGTCTCTGTCACTGGCACTACCCACACGGCCACAAGTCCCGCACTAGCCTCGCGGCACGTCAGGCCTGCCCGCCCTCGCGGTGGTTGGCATCCTCCTCCTCCTTGCCCATCCCACATGTCCTGAAAGGAAACATGAGGCCACCTGCAAGGGTGTTAGGATGAGACCGGGAAGCCTTCGGTATGACTGATCTACGTGACCCTTAGAATAATGTATTCATTTGGCCCAACCTCCCACCGAGAAAACTGAGCACCTCCTTCCCCGGAGCAGCGCAGGTGACTGGCACAAAATCCTCCCCTAGAAACAAGCTGGCCCTTATACAGCTAGAGGAAGTTGTTTCTTTGTTTGTTTGTTTTTTTTTTTTTTTTTTTTTTTTTTTGAGACAGAGTCTCGCTCTGTCGCCCAGGCTGGAGTGTAGCGGCACAATCTCGGCTCACCACAAACTCCACCTCCCAGGTTCACGCCATTCTCCTGCCTCAGCCTCTCGAGTAGCTGGGACTACAGGTGCCTGCCGCCATGCCCAGCTATTTTTTGTATTTTTAATAGAGACGGGGTTTCACCGTGTTAGCCAGGATGGTCTCGATCTCCTGACCTCGTGATCCGCCTGCCTCGGCCTCCCAAAGTGCTGGGATTACAGGCGTGAGCCACCACGCCTGGCTGAGTTTTGCTCTTGTTGCCTAGGCTGGAGCACAATGGCGTCATCTTGGCTCACTGCAACCTCCACCTCCCAGGTTCAAGTGATTCTCCTGCTTCAGCCTCTGGAGTAGCTGGGATTACAGGCACCTCCACCACGCCTGGCTAACGTTTTGTATTTTTAGCACAGATGGGGTTTCACCATGTTGGCCAGGCTGGTCTCGAACTCCTGACCTCAAGTGATCCATCATGAGTGCTCCCTTCCTGCTCTTTACTGTGGAGGGTAGGAGCTGTTGAATGGTGACTCCCAAAAGATTCCATTTCCTCATCTCAGGAGCCTGTGAATATGGCCTTATTTGGAAAAAGTGCCTTTGCAGACGTAATGAAATTAAGGGTGATGAAATCATGGTGGGTTACCCAGGTGGGCTCCAAATCCAATGACCAGTGTCCTTATCAGAGGCACACAGAGGACAGACAGAAGAGGAGAAGCCCATGTGAAGATGGAGACAGCCTGGAGTGGGGTGGCCACAACACAGGGAATGCTTGCAGCCCCAGAAGTGAGAAGAGGCAGGAACGGAATCTCTGTTAGAGCCTCTGAGGGAAGCTCAGCCCCGCCGACACCTTGATTTCAGACTTCTGCCTTCCAGAACTGTGAGAAGCTAGATTGCTGTTGTCTAGGCCTAACACAGTGGCTCACACCGGTAATCCCAGCATTTTAGGAGGCCGAGGAGAGAAGGACTGCTTGAGCCCAGCATTTCCAGACCAGCCTGGGTGACACAGTGAGACTCCATCTCTACAAATAAATTATTATTTTTGATTAGCTGGGCATTGTGGCAGGTGCCTGTGGTCCCGGCTACTTGAGAGGCTGAGGTTGGCAGGATGACTTCAGCCTGGGAAGTTGAGGCTGCAGTGAGCTGAGATCATACCACTGCACTCCAGTCTGGGTGACAGAGTGAGACTCTGTATCTAAATAAATAAATAAACAAACAAATAAATAAATAAATAAATTTCTGTTGTTTTAAACCACCAAGTTTGTAGTGTTAGTTACGGCAGCCCAAGGAAATAATGCACCCTCTGAGATTGGTGGAGGCTTGTGACTCCAGGCACGCCTGCCTGCTGGTCGACCCTCTGCTTCTACGTGGCGCCCCCACACAGCCGTGCAGTGCTCTGGGCAACCCTGGCCATTCCACTGCAGCACTCCCTCACTGACACAGGATGGTCCCATCCCCTTCCTTCCTCATAGCTGCTAAGAGGACAAACCCTGCCATGTGGTCACCTTCTCCTGATGAACATAAAACTCCTCTCCATTTCACTGCTTTCTGCAACGCTCTGGAGTTGCCCAGTGATGCCCACAGATTTGTTAGTTAGAATAACTATCTAACCTTTGCTTTCAGTATTATTATTATCATTATTTGGGTACAACTATCACGACCCATGTGAGTTTCAGCAAAGAACAAAGGGGAATTTATTCTTGAGATAAACAGGAGCTGAGGGCCGGAAGCCCCACCAGGCCTTCCAAGGCTGGAGAGCCAACAGGGAGGAGCCTCCCAGGCCCAGTCCCTGGGTTCCCCTCAGAGCACTGTTCCCTCTCTGTGGCCCAGCTTCCCTATCCTCTGTCCCACAGGTAACGACGGCCACCCCACCACATCCCAATTTCCCCTCGGCTCAATTAAGCATTAGGGAGTCAGCACCTGGAAATTCCAATTCCAAAATGGTGGAGACATTCCCACTGGGAGAGGCCCCAGATGAGGCCAAATGGTCAAAGACATGTGGTATAAACATGGCTCCTGGGGCATGTTGGTGGGGGAGCAGGGTGGCTCTCAGAAAGGGGGTCTGTGGAAGTGTTAGACGTAACAAAATTGTGTCGAGGGACAGGATGGTGATGGCGATGTTTCTAGAAGCTGCAACCCTTGAATATGGGGCCTCATCAAGGACCTCCTTGCCTTGAACCTCTGCACACAGAGGCCAACCTGGAAGCGTCCATCTCTGACCACACAGTGTCGTTCCTCACTTTCCAGTCCCTTTGAGTTGTTCCCTGCTAGGTACATGCATAAGAAATTGTTGAAGAAACTGCCCTTGGCTTCCTTAACTTCTTCCAACCCTGCATCCTCCCAGCAGCCCCAGATCAGGCTGAG
The DNA here is from genome assembly GCF_003255815.1 of Theropithecus gelada. Classification (NCBI taxonomy): domain Eukaryota; kingdom Metazoa; phylum Chordata; class Mammalia; order Primates; family Cercopithecidae; genus Theropithecus; species Theropithecus gelada. The sequence goes on along the minus strand of NC_037671.1, from coordinate 128,310,182 downwards.
CATCTGTTAGTCGAGAGTCCCCGAAAAAGCACGTGTGCTCACCAGCCCTGCCCCCTGTGCCCCCACCAGTGCCCTGCAATTCGTCTCGTCAGACAGGTACAAACAAGGAAAACACCAACGTGCTAAGCCACCACGCTCCTCCCCATCCCAGGGGCATCAGTTAGTTCATCAGTCTTGGACAGAAGGGACAGCCTCAAAGTTAAAATCTCTGGAGCGAGCAGAAGTTTCAGTTTCCCAGATGTGTATGACGAGCTAAGCAAAACTGAGCTAGAAAAACTGAAGTCATGCATCCTTACAAAGCTGCCAGGAGAAACGGAAAGGCAAAATACATGATCGAGCTGGGCGCAGTGGCGCACGCCTATGATCCCAATAATCTGGGAGGCCAAGGCGGGTGAATCACTTAAGGTCAGGAGTTTGAGACCAGCCTGGCCAATATGGGTGAAATCCCCATCTCTACTAAAAAAAATACAGCCGGGCATGGTGGCTCACACCTGTAATCCCAACACTTTGGGAGGCCAAGACAGGCAGATCACCTGAGGTCAGGAGTTCGAGACCAGTCTGATCAACATGGTGAAACCCTGTCTCTACTAAAAATACAAAATTAGCCAGGCATGGTGGAGCATGCCTGTAATCCCAGCTACTTGGGAGGCTGAGGCAGGAGAATCGCTTGAACCCGGGAGGCGGAGGTTGCAGTGAACAGAGGCACCATTGCACTCCAGCCTGGGGAACAAGAGCAAAATTCTGTCAACAAACAAACAAAACCCACAAATTAGCCGGGTGTGGTGGCAGGTGCCTATAATCCCAGCTATGCGGGAGGAGGCTGAGGCAGGAGAATCACTTGAACTTGGGAGGCAGAGGTTGCAGTGAGCTGAGATAGCTCCGCTGTGCTCCAGCCTGGGTGACAGAGCAAGACTCCATCTAAAAAAAAAAAAAAAAAAATACATGAATGAAGATTGATTTGTTAATATACATGTAATGTCTTTGTGTAAAGTGATTTTTACTGCCATACTATAATTTGATAAATAATTAAAATGCTAAGAAATATTTTTATTAAAAAGAAAGAGGGTTCTCATTCTAAGCTGATTTCTAGGTACACATGCCTGGAGACTCCTGTTCATACCCCCTCAATATGAGCACAGAGGGGCTCAGGGCCCCGGGCTCCGCCTTAGCCGACCAGAGGTCACTGACGTGGATGTTCTTTCATTCCTCTGAACCATAAAGAAAAAAACGATCCTGGCTTTGTGCGTGAGCATAGGTGTGCAGTTAAACACACAGCACAAAAATAAAAGCCCAAGTTCCCAATGAAGGGAGAGAAGCAAAAATAGTCAAGGGGGAAATGGGAAGCACTGTGCCTGTGGCAACTCAGGTGGGACTCCCGCATTTCCCTCCACGCCTTGGGCGCCACGCTCCGCTGCTCCTGCTTAATGGAATTGGAGAGGGCCTCCCAGCCAAAGGGCAGAGCACCCTGTTAGGTGCGAAAGTGAATAATGATGAACCCCAGGCTTAGTCCTGGTTGGATAAGGATAAATAAAATTAAAATTCGGAAATTTGCTTTAAATGGGTTGTTAATTGCTGTTGAGCTTTAAATATTTGAGTTTATTAATTTCTCCCTCACCCCCTGAATTATATTTCAGCAGCATTCCCCTGCTATTAGGCTATTAAATCAGACGTATCAAAAAGGAAGCATTTATTTATATCTTCAGAGACATGTACATCTAATTAAGATAGTGTTCCTGTGCATATTTTATATTAGGCAAATGCTGCCTGTGATTTCAGTTTAATCAGCTCTGAAGGGCCTTAGTAAGTGTTTGGAAGATGTGACTGGGGCTGGAGGAGGAGGACAGCCTGTATCTTCTGAACATTGATGTCTTGAGGGCCTGCACCGTGAAGATGACGCTGTTCCTAGACACCTTAAAGCCTCCTCTTGAAGTCAAAGAATTCATAATGGAAACCTCCAGGAAACAAAAGATTTAGAAATTGGCTGCACTACCAGAATGCTTGTGTTCATAAAGATAAACTAACTAGGCCGGGTGTGGTGGCTCACGCCTGTAATCCCAGCACTTTGGGAGGCCAAGGCAGGCAGATCAGGAGGTCAGGAGATCGAGACCATCCTGGCTAACACGGTGAAACCCCGTTCCTACCAAAAATACAAAAAACTAGCCGGGCGTGGTGGTGGGCACCTGTAGTCCCAGCTACTCGGGAGGCTGAGGCAGGAGAATGGTGTGAACCCGGGAGGCGGAGCTTGCAGTGAGCCAAGATCACGCCACTGCACTCCAGCCTGGGCGACAGAGCGAGACCCTGTCTCAAAATAATAATAATAATAATAATAATAATAAATTAACTAGCCAACATTAGAGACCACCGACTTCTAGATGGATTTATTACCTCATGTCATCCTCAAAACAAGCCAAATGGGAGGATGGTATTTTTGTTGTTGTTGCTGTTGTTGTTGTTGTTGTTGAGATGGAGTTTTGCTCTTGTTGCCCAGGCTGGAGTGCAGTGGTGTGATCTCAGCTCACCTGCAACCTCCGCCTCCTGGGTTCAAGTGATTCTCCTGCCTCAGCCTCCTGAGTAGCTGGGATTATAGGTGTTAGCCACCATGTCCAGCTAATTTTTTTTTTTTTTTTTTTTTTTTCAGATGGAGTTTCACTTTTGTTGCCCAGGCTGGAGTGCAATGGCGTGATCTCGGCTCACTGCAACCTTTGCCTCTCGAGTTCAAGCGATTCTCCTGCCTCAGCCTCCTGAGTAGCTGGGATTACAGGCATGTACCACCACGCCCAGCTAATTTTGTATGTTTAGTAGAGATGGGGTTTCTCCATGTTGGTCAGGCCGTCTTGAACTCCTGAACTCAGGTAATCCGCCTGCCTCAGCCTCTCAAAGCACTGGGATTACAGGCGTGAGCCTCTGTGCCCGGCCAAGGGGGATATTTTTATCCCCATTTTGCAGATGAGCAAAACAGGCTTACAGAGTCGAAGTCCTTTGCCTAAAAGGCAGGGCCAGGACTCACATTGAAGCCTGCCTGAAGGGGGCACCCACTTTTTCCATTTTGTCCCTATTCATTGCCAAGAAGAGTCCATTCATTCTAGAACATCCTCAATCTCTCCCTAGATGGTGCTCCCTTCCCCCTCAAGGTGATGAAAATTGGTTCTTTGGGAGCAAAAAAGTCACATTCTTTTTATGTATAAAGCACAGGTATACGTAACAGATGTACACAAAGGATATCTGATATAGTATTAAAACTTCAAGAGAGGGGGCGTTTAGAAAAAGACATTGGGGGCTGGGTGCGGTGACTCATGCCAGCACTCCCAGCACTTTGTGAGGCTGAGGTGGGAGGATCACTTGAGCCCAGGAGTTTAAGACCAGCCTGGCAAAATAGTGAGACTTTACATCAAAAAAAAAAACAAAAAAAAAAAAAAAAAAAAAAAAATTACCTGAGCATGGTGGTGTGTGCCTATGTTCCCAGCTTCTTGGGAGGCTGAGGCAGGAGGATGTCTTGAGCCTGGGAGCTCGAGGTTGCAGTGAGCCATGATCATGCTACTGCAGTCCATCCTGGGCCACAGAGTGAGACCCCGTCTCAAAAAGAAGACAAAAATAAAAAAATGTCTGAAAAGGCACCTTGGGAAGCTGCCCATGAGAAAGGCTGGGAAACACTGTTCTAGAGCATCTGCAGTGGCACGCTGCCCCCGCACTCACTCACTCATCCTCAGGCACAGCAGCAGGCATCACCATCCTGCATTCCCGTTCCTGCTATTATTTTATATTTACAGCTCAGACATATGAGATGTGATACAATTTGGCCGTGTCCCCACCCAAATCTCATCTCGCATTGTAGCTCCCATAATTCCCTTCTGTTGTGGGAAGGACCTGGTGGGAGATAATTGAATCATGGGGGCGGTTTCCCCCATACTGTTCTCATGGTACTGAATGAGTCTCACGAGATCTGATGGTTTTATCAGGGGTTTCCCCCATCTCCTGGCTCTCTCATTCCCTCCCTTGTCTGCCGCCATGTAAGATGTGCCTTTCACCTTCCACCATGATTGTGAGGTCTCCCCAGCCACATGGAACTGTAAGTCCATTACATCTCTTTTTCTTTATAAATTACCGAGTCTTGGGTATGTCTTTATCAGCAGTGTGAAAATTGATTAATACAGGATGTGAACTAATTGTTAGCACCCAATGATAGTAGAACTGAGTGCCAGTGCTGGTCTGCAAATTTTACTGGACTGTGGAAAGTTTCTTATCTGGCAGACCTTTGTCAAAAGGCAGTAGATTCCCTCCTCTAAAGGGTGGTCAAATTCCCCACATGATATCATCTCAAATCGTGGAAACGACCATTTGATACTTCCATTTGTTTATGTTTTAGGGCTTCTTTAGCCAAGGTTCTTAACCCTTTTTTTCTGTAATGTGGTACAGGAAGAAGGTGGAGAAAGTATGAATTTGGGTTACATCAGCAGAAGTCAGGGCTGAATCATGGGTCCACGCCTTTCAGTGCATGACTCCTTGGGCAAGGTATTGAATTTCAAAGAGTCTGTTTTTTTCAGTAGTAAATCCAAATGCCTACTTCATGTCCAGCATTCTACACCTATTTGACCCTAGGCCCACACCGTTCAGTTATGGTAATCACAAGTCACATGTTGCTATTTACATGAACGGTCATTAAAATTAAATGAAATTTAAAATGTAGTTCCTCAGGCATCCTAAACACATTTCAGGTACTCAATAGCCACAGGTGGATGGTGGGTACCAGTGGGACAGTGCAGAAAAAGAATTTTCTCTCAACACAGAACATTTAAAGCACGGATTTAAAGACTGGAAGCCCCAAGAAGACATGGGCCATGTCGGCAAGCGGGGGCTATTTTCCATTGAACAGACTTTGAATGAGAACGAACTATGTGCAAGTCCTGATCTAAGCACAAGAGAGAATTTGTAATCAAAACAAAATTCTTACCCTTAAGGATGTGTTGCTATTAATATTTCAGGTCTTCGTGAGTTTTCTAATGAATGAGGACATAGAGTACGTTGCTCAAGGATGTTAGCATTGAGTCAGAGCCACGTGTCTTTGAGTCTGATTTGAATGATACGGGTAAATGTACCTACTCACTCTGAGTCTTAGTTTCCTCATCTGTAAAATGGGTACGCTAGCAACTTCACAGGACGGCAAAAACTTAATGAGGAAATTGACGTAAAGGGCGTAACACAATGCCTGGCACAGTCGGTGTTCAAAAAGCTAGGCTCCCTTTATTAAGATAAGAATCAGTTCACCAATTGCTAGTTTGTTCATACGCTAGGATATGTCCCCTGCTGTCTGGAATTTATTGATTTGCTATTAAGTTACCATCTCAGGATGTTCCTAGAGGTGATTTGGTAAGATGCTACTAGTCATGCTCAAGGTGCCATAGGAATTCATGCCTTAATTCACATTTTAGCATTAACTGCTCACATAATAATGTTAACATTCTTGCTGGTGTTGATTGCTATAATTACAGAGTCTTGGAGTTTGAAGAACTAGGGGAAAAAATAGTTGAATTCACCTCTTATAAAGAAAGTGAAACTCAGGGAGAGGGAGTGATTTGCCTAAGGTCACACAGCTATTTAGTGGCACAAGGACTAGAACCCGGGTCTCCAATCACCAAACACAAAGTCTTAGCATTTCAACAAAGTCTCTTCACTCTCTAGCTGCTTGGCAGCTGCTCTGCCTCCCAAAGGAAAGTTACAATAAACTCTTGGTCATCCATAAGGCAAATAAAGCTTCTGGATGCCAAAGCGGGTGTTCATTTAAAACAACACAGAAGAGGGCTGGGTACGGCAGCTCTGCCTGTAATCCCAGCACTTTGGGAGGCAGAGGTGGGCAGATCGCTTGAGCTCAGGAGTTAGAGAGCAGCCTGGGTATAACATGGTGAAATCCCATCTCTACAAAAAATCAAAAAAATTCACCAGGCATAGTGGTATGCCCCTGTGTCCCAGCTACTTGGGAGGCTGAGGTCGGAGAATCACTTGAACCTAGCAGGCAGAGGCTGTAGTGAGCTGTGATTGCACCACTGCACTCCAGCCTGGGTCCAGCCTAAGCAGCTGAGCAAGACTCTGTCTCAAAAACACAAAACATCAAAATAGCATAGAAGGCAATTCCTGGGAAAGCACTTGGGTTTACTGCATGAATCCTGCTAACTGTGACAGCCCCGCGGCCCACATGCCATTCACGTCCCCTGTTTTGGTCTGTTACCTCTTTTCTCCCTAAAGTCACATCCTGGAAGGATATTGTTTTCCCCTTTCTGTTACTCCATCTGGAGAGGGTTTGGTGTCATCTAAAAGAAGATGAGGCAGACGGTCCCCTTTTTTTTCTGGTCATTGGATAGAAAAGAATCTTGTGCTTCACCCACATTTTTAGTGAAATTTTTGACACGTTCAAATTTTGATAGAAAGGGAATTGACCTTAAGAGAAATCACATTTGGGTACAAGGGAGGGAATAAAATCCTCAACTGTGTTTGAACTTTCCTACCAGAAAATAAAAGGTTTTACAAAAGTGATACATTTTACTCAATGGAAAATGAGGTTGTGAATAAAGAAAGCCTTTTTTTTTTCCCTTAAAAAAGGACTTTTTCTTGCTTTCCTCTCCTTCAGAGTCCAAAACTTTCTTTATATTCCCATTAGAAAGCACAGAGAATGAAAATTACAGCCGACTCCGGCTTAGTCATAGGCCGCCTGGATCTTCTTCATCCCCTGACATCTCCCGAGTCTCCATCCAGTCGCAGAGCTCAGGCCTGGGAGAGATAAGGTTCCCTCTCCTCGCCCCCATCCTTCTCTGGCAGAGGAAGGGAGGGAGGAGAAACACGAACAGCGGGAAGGACATTTCCCCCTGAACTGTGGCATTTCAAAGCCTAGTAACAGAGAAACAGTCCCTCAATCACCAATCGATCGAAATTACTACTGTGTGCAAACCTCAGACAGCCATACACATATTCAATTTATCTGTCAGAAATTCTTTTTTAAGAATTAAACAATCTAGTGTGTGAGTAGCAGGCAGCAATACAGTTCTGCCTCTGTAGGAGTCAGGCATGCAGTTACAGACCAACAGCTTCGTGGAAGTGAGTGGAGTCATACTTGGGTTTGAAATGTTGCATTTTTTTTTAAGTGTACAGTTAATTTCTTTTCTTTTCTTTTCTTTTCTTTTGTAAAATGGAGCCTCGCTCTGTTGCTCAGGCTTGAGTGCAGTGGCACGGTCTTGGCTCACTGCAACCTCTCTCTCCTGGGTTCAAGTGATTCTTTTGCCTCAGCCTCCAGAGTAGCTGGGATTATAGGCACGTGCCACCACGCCTGGCTAATTTTTGTATTTTTAGTAGAGATGGGGTTTCACCGCATTGGCTAGGCTGGTCTTGAACTCTTGACCTTGTGATCCGCCCGCCTCAGCCTCCCAAAGTGCTGGGATTACAGGTGAGAGCCACTGCACCCAGCCAAATGTATGATTAATTTCTAAACTGTGATTGAATTTGTAACAGAAAGCCCAGCCCTGCAACTGGACTCTGATTTAGACAATCATAAAGGACTCGTATTTCCTTTGGAATCTTATGGCATGTGGCATGTACAAAAATGTCCCAACAGGAAGAGGAGGGAAGAGGAGGAAGTGTATGGATAGTTAGATAAAGTATGGAAATTGTCATAAACTTGCCTCCCATCCCTTCCCACTCCACACACACACAGAGTGACCAACTTCTTTTTCCCATATGATGATAGCACTCGTAACTGCTGGGGCTTTGCTCTGCGCTGAAGCACTCTGGATGTTCTGCAGGCTATACAAAAATGGGAATTGATTTCTACTTGGATAAAGGTAACACGATTAAACCTGAAATTGACTCTGTGAGTATCATGACTTGTTTGGGATTAGGATAACTAAAGAGTAGAATTTCCTACCTGTTTGTGATGAGCTTTAAATTAGAGGACAGAATTAACCTGGGGAATCCTTGGGGACCTGTGGACTGATCTAGCACACGACTAGCCAAGCTTTCCCCAGCTGTGTCTGAGGGGCCCAGCTCCCTTCTGGCCCCAGCAGGCCCAGCTGCCTGCAAGACCATGAAGGGAAGGCCCTGGAAGACCTTGGGCAGCATGGCCGGTGGCACCGGCTACCTCTGGACACTCGTGGCTCTCCCTGTGGCTCCACACCACTGATTTTGGCTTCATGAAGTCAGCTCCCAGTTTCTAAGAGTTGCGCTGATTTATGAGATGGTTTGGACTCACTCACTGGCCATGACCTTGGCCCTCACCCCAGGATATTATTTTCAGCATGTATCCTCTGGATCTCCCATTGCAACCATGGGCAGGAGGCGCCCATCCTTTCACAGCCCCACACCCAGCCCAGAGAGACAAAGGCCAGGGCAAATGGATTCCAGTTCCTGGACCCCAATTTCCAGTGAGGTCAGGGACCCGGGTGGGAAGTGGGCAGCGGGATGAAGTTGCCAGGGTGTTTCTGCTGTGTGTCCCACTTTTACCATGATGTTCTGCATGCTTTTCCTCTGGAAGCACCAAAGGTCACAGCCCGCTTCTGCAGAGAAACTTGGTGCTTACTCAGGTTTTAATCCTTTGGAGGGACAAACTTACACATGTAGCAATTTGAGAAGATGCACAAAGCTATGTGTGAGAAGTGTCTGTGAATGCAGTCAGATCACATAGTCACACACAATACAAAAAGGCTCCACAAAGGAACAAGGCCAGAGGAACTGATGTCCTACAGCAGTGGGCTTCAACCGGTCTTAAAGGGTACAATGGGCCTGGATGGGCAGTGAGACAAATGGAGATGCACTGCAGGTAGATGGCACCCACATGAACCAGCGCAGAGCAGCTAGATCCAGCTGACACTCTGAAGTAACCACGTACAGAATGGAAGTCCCCCATGATAGGGCCACAAAGGACTCTGCACAATGGGCAAAGACATTGTCACACAGACACAGGTTTCACAGTAGAGGACAGTCACCCCAGAGAAAATTGCTCAAGAATGGAAGACTTGGCAAATAGACCTGAAAGGAAGAAGCAGGACATGTATACTAGTATAGTATCAAAGAATCTGTATTTGTGTTGTTATTCTTCTGTGGTTTCTTTAGGTAATATTCTAAAACATAGTCAACCGTGTGTGCATTATAAATAATGTATTGTGTAATTTACATTTTTCTAATTGAAAAAATTTCAGGGATCGCCCCAAGTAAATCTCATGCATGATTTAACAGGTGATGGATAAAATTTTAACTATAAAAAAAAATCTCTGAAATAGTGCGGTTTCTCGACCAAATAGAGCTAGAGAGCGGCGTTAATCCTCCCTTCTGAACTTTGATGAGATTATAACCTAGAATGGTTTGTGTTACAGGAACTGACCAAATGCGGGGAGAGAACCAGAATAACTTAGTTTACCTTTCATTGGTATCGCACTTTAGACTTTGAAAGGCCACTTGAAATCTGTTCTGTAATCTGTTCCTCACATCACCACACAAGGCAGGGGTAGGCTGTATTTTTCCCGCTTGACACAGAGCTTAATCAATTTGCTAAGGGCACCCTCACTAGAGAGTGGCAAGAAGAAGGCCAGACCTTGGGTCAACCCTCTTTTGCGTGAGCATTTATTGCTTTCACAACCTTGGACCCTTCCTCTTTTCCGAGGACACCACCTCTCTTCTTCAGGAAAACTGCTTCTCGCGCCCTCTAACCATCCGGTGCAAATGATGGCTGCCAATCCTCCACTCCCATCCAGGGCCTCTGACCCGGGCTAAGCCAGCTGGTCTTCTCCTGGGACTCTTCAGCTGGCATCAAGCTTGGGGTGAGGAGGGGGGCAATTTTAGCCAAGATGTTTTGTGTTTTCTTGTAGCAAAGTTGTGAGATGTGAGGGCAGGAGTAGCTGGTGGCAATGCATCCAGCCATGTGCAGGGAGTTTGTCTGAGAAAAATGAAATAACATGCAGGGAGAAGAGAAAAGAGAAAGTCTTGTTAGCACTCCAGCCCCTGGTTCCAGTGGTTTCTAAGGCCCAGTTGCTTCCTTGCCCTTTCCATGGTTATTTGAGACTTTCAATAAAAACCTTTCTTTCTTTGCTTAAGCTATTTCAAGTTGACACTGTGGGAGGCTGAAGCGGGCAGATCACCTGAGGTCAGGAGTTTGAGACTAGCCTGGCTAATACGGCGAAACCCCCATCTCTATTAAAAATACAAAAATCAGCCCACCATGGTGGTGGGTGCCTGTTTTAATCCCAGCTACTTGGGAGGCTGAGGCAGGAGAATCACCTGAACCCCAGAGGTGGAGGTTGCAGTGAGCCAAGATCGTGCCACTGCACTCCAGCCTGGCCGACAGAGAAAAACAAACAAACAAACAAAAAACACTATTTCAAGTTGAATTTTGGTTACTTAAGAAAACAAAAGGCTGGGCGCAGTGGCTCACCCCTGTAATCTCAGCACTTTGGGAGGCTGAGACGGGTGGATCACCTGAGGTCGGGAGTTCAAGACCAGCCTGACCAACATGGAGAAACCCTGTCTCTACTAAAAATACAAAATTAGCTGGGAGTGGTGGTGCATGCCTATAGTCCCAGTTACTCAGGAGGCTGAGGCAGGAAAAGCACTTGAACCTGGGAGGTGGAGGTTGTGGTGAGCAGAGATCACGCCATTGTACTCCAGCCTGGGCAACAAGAGTGAAACTCCGTCTCAAAAAAAAAAGAAAAGAAAAGAAAAGAAGAGAGCTGTAAGAAATCTATCTGTCCTCAAGGTTATGCTGCATTATCACTTCTATCCACTTCATACCATTTTCATATGTGAAGAAATATAGGCTCATTAAAGACAAACAGGTCACCGCAACTCCTATGTTGAGTTATTGGTATAATTATGTTATTCACCACTACATGTTATTTGGATCCTATATATGTAATTAGTAAAATTTCACATCCACTACCTCCTTTGATTTTTATGACAAAATGGAAACAGATGGAACAAGCATTGTTAGCTGTAATTCTAGGTGAGAAAAGAAAGGTTCCGAGAAGTGAGGTGACTTCCCCACTGTCAATCAGTGGGGTGAAGAAACAGGGCTTGAAGCAATGTTCATTCTAACCATACCTCACCATACGTCTGTACACACACACAAACACACATAGACACGTGTGCACACAGAGGTTCATTTCAATTGAGAATAAAAATAAAGGCCAGGCGTGGTGGCTCATGCCTGTAATCCCAGCACTTTGGGAGGCCGAGGCAGGTGGATCACAAGCTCAGGAATTTGAGACCAGCCTGGACAATATGGTGAAACCCCGTCTCTACTAAAAATACAAAAATTAGCCAGGTGTGGTGGTGGGCACCTGTAGCCCCAGCTACTCAGGAGGCTGATGCAAAAGAATCGCTTGAACCCAGAAGGCGGAGGTTGCAGTGAGCCGAGACCGTGCTACTGCACTCCAGCCTGTGTGACAGAGCGAGACTCTGTCTCAAAAAAAAAAAAAAAAAAAAAAAGAATAAAAATAAAATTTATTGAAATCACTATCCTTCTCAAGATTATGTTTAATAAGTGTTTTAAGGTATCGCCCGTAATTATTTGTTCTTTCGCATCCTGCCAAGATATTGGTATAGGAATCACCTGGCTCCTCTGCAGTACTAACTGGTATAAAATATTTTCCATTATCTTGAGACTTGATAAAACATAAATAGCTTGTACTTTGTCTCTCTTGGTTTTGATACCTAATGGAATGTGAAAAAGCAAGATGACACATAAAAAGAGAGCGAAAGATAACTAATGCAAAGATTAATTTTGGGAAAGCTCCAGAATTAGACCATGTAATTAGTTCATAGTTTAGAAGCCTTTGGTGGAATTCCATTTATGCAAACAAATTCCATTCACATAGTTCGGGGAAACTGAATGATTTTATAGATGAATTATCCTTAAAATGTAAGGTTATGTAAGTCTTACTCCTCATTTTCTTCCTTGCTATCAATAAGTTTAAACAGTCAAGAAAAGCCAAGATCTGGCACTCGTTTTTTTACGGAAAAATTGATGGCAGATACTGAAATGGTGGAAAGAAGGCTGCCACTAAGCTAAAGTACAGCAACTCTTTAAACGACATAAATGCTCCTTGAAGGCAAGTAGCCAAGGTTGGTAGTCTCCAAATGTGACCTGTGCTGGTTTCCAAGTCTTTGTGCAATGCTGTACAGGGGTGAACTGAGTAAAAGGCTAGAATGGATCTGTGGTTTTCAAGTTGCATTTTTGTTGTTGTTGTTTTAGGGAGTGACACACACAAAACTATTAAAGGTGGACTGGCGGCCACTGTAGGAGTCAGGGAGGGAATGCGGAAGCCCAGGAATCTGCCATAGCCTCCAGGTGAAATGAGTTCTGTGACTCACTTGAAGTGTTTATGACACAATATTAGCTGCATTTACCATACGCTTAAATATTGATTACAGTAAAATGATTGTAACGTAAAACATCACTCAGTGGGACTCCTTTAGGTTATGAAAATTCACATTTAAGATTCAACTATGTAGACTCAAAAATAATTAAGTGAACTCATTACAAATTTGGAAATGAAAATGTTTGTTTGTTTGTTTGTTTCCTCCTGCTGAACTGACTGGTTGTTTGTCAGCATGGACAAAATAAAATGATTATTTCATTGTGAGAATACTTCTTGGATAGCTTCTCCCCTGTTTACAAGCCAACTCTTTTCAGATGAGCTTGTACACGTACACACTGTCAGAGAACAGAGGAAGACAGGTCAGGGTAGTTTTGAATTTGGCGCTTAGCCAGTAAACTTTTAATTTCATTTTGGATTCAGGCTTAGCTGTGAAACATGTATGTCTCAGTGTAAGGCAGTAACAGTTTCAGGCTGGAGAAATCTCACAATGTGTAACCGCCACTCCCAGTGTCTCCACGGAAACAGCTGGGGGCTGGTCTGCCAGTTCCTATCATGTTTGAGAACCATGTGTAATCACTATGTAATAGGCAGTATTTTTAAACTTTGCAGTGAGTTGGGCGAAAACTTCAGAGATCAAATATTTGAAAATGTCTGAGGAGCAAAAATCATGCCATAAGATAAAGCTTTGTGAGAAAGAGACAATGCAAAACGGTCACTTTTAATATTTCAGTTTTGAGTTAAGACGTCATATAGATATTTTCATTTTAATGAAAAGAAATGCTAATGAAAATGCTATTTTAATACAGATTCGGATAGGTTCTGGTTTGAGAAGAGGTTCTGCAAAGCTTTTCCACTTACATGAAACTCCATGGTAATGATGCTGTATTAGAAAAGAGTGGTTAGATAAAAGATGAAGTCTCCCAGTTATAGAGTGAAAATGCTAAATGTTGCTTATATTTTGTGTGTATTTAGTTGTGCTTATAAAGGTAAATGGGAAACCATTTGTATACTGGTTTCTGAAAGATGTATTTGAATTTATGAAAACTTTCAGATTTTGTGTGCTTTACTCAATGCATGACTATTTCACTGAAATTCTCACGTTTTGTTTTGGTGTCAGGGGAGACAGTGTTTTCACAGTATTCGCACACGGGATTTACGGCCATCCTTGGATGGATTTCTGTGGCACCGGAGTAGTGTCCATGAAGGTCCTGGGAGGGAAATTTTCAATCAACAAACACCAAAGGAGCCCACTGACCATGGGCACACTTTGTTTCTTAACAAATATTATTGCTGATGTCTCATCACATAATCAATTCATTATAGAAATTATAGCTAAGCAAAATAAAATGAAATAACATTAATAAATAAAAATTCTACATTTTTATATTTAAAATAAAAATATTGCTATAACTTTACCCTTTCATGATTATTTCTACAAAATAAATTCCCAGAAGTGAAATTATAGCCCCCCAACACAACCTAAATCTCTTGATAACTATTACCAAACTGCCTTGCAGAAACCTTCTATCAATTTATAGTATTATCATCAGTATATGAGAATGTCTGTTTCCTCTCCTTGTTAACCATGGATAATATAATTAAAACATACTTTTCAATTATATATGTAAAAAAAAAAGTTTTTGTGTTAGTTTCATTTTCCTGGATAAACTTCGACACTGAACAATGTTTGTCCCCAGCTCCCTCTGTCCTGCTGGTCCTTTCTCTTGTGTGCTACCTCACACCTCCGCACCCCTTCAAAAAAAACCTGTATTTTGGCTTTCAGGGAACCCTATTCCAGTACATTCTAGTGTGTGCCTCCACAGAACACTGTTGCAAGGGCCTGACCTTTTCCTTCCTTTGTGGATTCTGTGTTTTAAAATAGAGCTGGGCCGGGCGCGGTGGCTCACGCCTGTAATTCCGGCACTTTGGGAGGCCAAGGCAGGCAGGTCGCTTGACCTCAGGAGTTCCAGACCAGCCTGGGCAACATGGCAAAACTGCGACTCTACAAAAATTAGCCAGGTTTGGTGATGTGTGCCTGCAGGAGGATCACCTGAGCCTGGGAGGCAGCGGCTGCAGTAAACCATGATTGCGCCACTGCACTCCAGTCTGGAGAACAGGGCAAGACTGTCTCAAAAACAAACAAACAAACAAAAATGAAAAACAAAAAATAGCCTTCTTTTTTCTTTCCTGCTCAGGTTATTCCAACATGCTAATTTTAGTCAGAGGTTAGCACTTGATAATGCCATTTACCCAGAAGATATATATATCTATATATACATATAGATATATTATCTATATATACATATAGATATATTATCTATATATACATATAGATATATTATCTATATATTAAAGGTTAGTAACTTTAACTCAGCAAAATTAAACTTTAATTTTCTTCTTAAAATTTCCATGACTAATATTTTTGTTAAAAGAAGTAAAGTCCACTGGCTCGGAACATATTTTTAGCAAAGAAACCCTTCTTGGAGACCCTCAGCTTACTCCACGCAGATCAGGACCATCCACTGGGCACGGTTAAAAGGCCAGCTCCACCGTTTTCTGTTGAGTGTCAGCCGGGAGGGAGCCAGTCTCTGTCTAGACCTGGCGATGGATGTGGGGTGGTCCCTTCACACCAGGCAGCAATGCCTCCCCAGAGACCGGGACCCATTTGAAGTGTGGGACACAGCTGAGTTCAGTAATCCACCATCAGTAGAGGTAATAGTTCTGTTTATGTATAGGTATTTATTTACGCATAAAATGATGACTAAGTGTGTGCGTGTGCATTTCGTGTGCATTTAATTTACTTGGTCAAAGCCATCCAACATTCACTCAAAAATATTTGCTGAATACCCACACTGATTCCCAGGGTTTTCTACAAAACGCCCTTCTGAAATAGCTTCCAAGCAATGCACTTCCTCCCCCAGGAGGAATCTGGAACAATTTTTTGAACTCTTTCACTAAATTTTTCTTTAAAAAACGTAGATACAGTTTTCTTTAAACTTAGATAGAGCCAGGTACCTATTCATTCAGACAAGTCAGTAATAAATGACTAGGAAATAATGCTGAGTATGATAATTTCTTGTCAGTGTAGCAGATGAAAGACTGAACGCTTTCCGCGTGAACTTTCCGTCTTAGTTTTTATTGATGAAACAGAAAGACACCCTGGTTATAAGCTAAGAATGTGTAATGCTGATTACAACAATAGACCAGGGTTGGTTATTTATGTAGACTTCAAATAACCAGATTCTGTTTGGGGTGGGGGCTGGGATGGAAAATAGAGTATGTTCTGTGCTTTCATGTGAAAGAAATACTATCAACAACTAATTTTCAGTCTGTCACAAAATGCACAGGGAAGCCTTCCGAATGCTTCAGGGAAGTTGGAGATTTGTTTCTGCTTTGCGTCCCTTCAGCTAGAGAAGCAGTGTGGGCCTGAAGCAGGATTTCCCCATCTTTTTGTACCCTGTGAGGATGGATGAAGAGAATTACGCTAATTATTTGTTGCTTGAATCCAGAAGGAATTTTTGAAAATAACAAAATCTTTATATTTTAGTATATTAAAATCTACAAATGAAAACCAGTATCCGTTGATGGGTTACATTAGAAACACACACACAGAAAAAATACACTTTTCAACCTACTGTCCTGATACACAAGTGTGAAAGATAGTGACAGAGCCCCCAGGTCCTTCCGGACCAGGGTCTGATGGGCTGCTTGGCCATTCTGTGATCACTAAGAACAGAAAGGAAGGGGCAGGCGAGGGAGATGATTAAAGGTTGGAAAGATGACTGTTTCTGGCAGTGTGATATTAAGGCCATTAATATGTCTGCACCTCAGTTCCAGTGTGCTAATATATTATCCTATCTGTTAAAATATCATAAAGATTACCTATAATTAAAGATGATTTACACTCTAAGCCATAACTCGATATAATTTCATGCAAACACATTTAGGGTGAATTCATCTTAAAGTGGAATTTAGCTAGCCTAATGAAAACAGCATCTAAAAGCCACAGAAGAGACAGGGAAAAAAAAAAAGACAGCGTAAAGGGCAGTATTATATAAACCCTAATAACTCCTTCTGGGATCCAGACTCACGATCTGTGGTGAAGGAATTTGCATAAAGCCCTGCTTAAAGAAACTATTGATGAGTTCTTTGTTTTCAAATTTACAACTTATTTCCAACATTTAAACTCTATCCTTAACTTTTTCTTCTCCACTGGGAAGAGCCAGGCCAGCTAGTTCTGCTTCTGCAATGGCCTTGTCTTATTTTACACTGGGACTGACTGGAAACAAGAGTTACATTTGCAACTCCAGAAAGCAAAGATGAAACTTTGTTCTTTTCTTTGTATCAAGCTGTACCATTTATTTCTCCCCTGGCAACAGATTTTAAATCTCTCCTCCTCCCCCTCTCTCCTTTCTTCCTTTTCATGGGAACTGTTTGGTGAGTGCCGAAGGAGGATCTGACAAAGCTGATTGTGTGTGTGTTTGTGTGTGTGTGTGCATGCGCGTGTGTGTGTGCATGTGCGTGCCTGGTTTCTGTGTCGGTGTGTGCAGGCACGCATTCATTAACGTAATTCCTCAACACCCAACAAGAGCGCATCAGAAACCTGGGAGAAAAAACCTCATGCATATTTAGTTGAGCCTTCTACCTTCCAACCAGCGTGAAAAGAGTATTTAGAGAGGAGTTGGTCTGGGCTAATCTGCATGTGAATCAGAAGGGGGACAAAAGGATGAAAAGGTGGTGGAAACTCGAACACAAACCCTGCGGTCTCCAGGGGGTCATTCATCTTTCCCTTGTCGACATCCTCGCTGCCTGGCTTCCTTCTGCGCATGAGCGAACAGAGCCTTTTCCCAAAGACAGTTAGCAAAGGGTGCGTATGCTTTGTTCTGTCGGGCATTTTTTTAAGAAACAAAATTTCTTTACCCGTTCAATTTTAACTGACTTCTTCAGGCTTCTTAGCTGCTGCCCTCCATATGAGTGATGCAACTAGATTTAGTAATGTATACAAATATACAAGACAGAAAGCATGAAGATTTTTTCATTGTGATAAAATATATTTTAAAATTACCATGTAACCATTTTAAAATGTACAATTCATTGGCATTAGCCACATACACAATGTTGTGTAATCACCAACGATTTCCAGAACTTTGTCATTATCCCCAGCAGAAATTCTGAATACTTTAAACAGGAACTCCCAGTCCACCCCTCCCCGCAACATGAACAATATTGATGAGAACTCCATTCTTAGAGACTCTTCACGGGGTTAGTCTCCTGACATTTGATTTCGGAGGAGCTGGGGTGTGCAGAGCAAGGGAGAGTGAAGGAAGCCAAAGTTCAACAGATGAGAGGAGGGTAGAAAAGTCTTTTTTCCTTAGTATGGTTTCACTGGAATAATGAACTCAGAGCCTGGAAA
This sequence comes from Theropithecus gelada, assembly GCF_003255815.1. Classification (NCBI taxonomy): domain Eukaryota; kingdom Metazoa; phylum Chordata; class Mammalia; order Primates; family Cercopithecidae; genus Theropithecus; species Theropithecus gelada. The sequence goes on along the minus strand of NC_037671.1, from coordinate 128,292,419 downwards.
TGAATATGGAGAAAGAAAACCTGAATGTAAAATGGTCAGGCTGGTTTTCACCAGAATGAAAGGCGACGAGAGTGACAAAGTTAAGCAACTTTTGAAAATTCTCTATTTTGATAAGGGATTGGTTTATACAAGTAAGAATTTCAAAATAAAATCCAAAATAAAATTCAAAAATACAAGCCTGGCATTCTAGTGTTTGAGATACAAATGGAATATACACGTTACAGAACTATCCCATCAAATATTTGGGGATAGCCTGTATTTAATCAAAAGACTAAAGCGAAGGCTGGGAGGATAGTCTGTACAACTGATGGTAAGAATTAATTTATATTTCTGATTTTGTAAATCTCTGGGGTTGCAACTATGTTGCTTTAAATGAAAAACAGATAAAAGTATCATTAATTAAATTCTAGTACAAGGAAACACATTGTGAAGGAAATTTGCAAAGATTTCCAAACTCCTGAAATTCACCATTTACTTTTAAAAATCTTTAATAGGACAAAAGTTCAGCACAATAAAACAAAGGGGCAGTTCTACTGAGTTGGTGCTAATGGGACCTTGTTTGTTCCAGTGTATATAGCAAGACTCCCTTCCTAAGAAGGAGTATTATCCATGGAGACCACATGTGAGTGACTAATACTCCTCTCCCCTCAGTGGAAGCCATGCCTGTTACAGTCACTGATTATTTAAGGAATTTTAATATTTATGTAATGTGAAGATGAGATTATCAAGACAGCTCTCAAGGCAGGTGTTAGAGGCAGCGGGGCTGAGGTCCAGGGAACTGGAGGTAATGGGCAAAGCTGGTAAGTTGGGAAAACTGGCTTTAATCAGCTTAAACACAAAGGAGGCTTATTACCCAGGTAACTGAGGAAGGTGAATCAAATGTTAATGGATGCTGGAGTTGAAACGACGCCCTAAGGCATACACATCGGCGTCCACATGGGCTCTGCTTCCCCTGTGATGGCTTCTTTCTTTGAAAGGATCCCTAGGATATCTACATCCTCTAAAGCCAGCAATCTCACCCAAAAGGAGAGATCCACTTCTCCTCACCCCTTTGGCAATAACTGATTAGGCCACAATAACTGTGGGTCAAGAGGCTGCCCCAGAACTGATCATGCAGCCAAGGGCTCGGAGCCTGGGCTGTGTGTGCACTGCCTGCCGACTTGGTGGTGCAGAAATTAAGCCACAGTAAATCATGTTGTAAATTCTCACATAAGAGAGGGAGTTTCTTACTGGGAGGAGGAGGAGGAAGTAGAACCTGCTGGGCAGACCACAGCTGTATCTCCCACAGTGCACTGCAAGGCTGGCCCTTCCCTGAGCTCACACATGTGTTAGTAGAAGCTGGCTAGGCTGCTCATCAAGTGTGTGAAGGCTTCTTATTTAGAAAACGGAACTGTGCAGTGGACAAGCCTGAAGGATGACCTTCTCCATGCCTTCATTTTGGGATTCACATCTTCAACACATCTCCCTTCCCACTGGCCTGAATGAGACAGCTGATGGTGAATGCAGGGGCCGGATTTGTAGGCCAGGCTGGAAGGAGTACAGCTCCTATTCCGTTGGCTGACACTCAGGCGCATGGCCATATGGGAGGTGGGAAACGGAAATTAGTTATGTGCCTAAGAGCAAGAGAAAACCAATTTCGAACTGTTGTCAATCTTTGCCTCTTTCCACTACTCTGCAAATGGGTCAAAAATCTAGAGGCACTTGGCCAGGCGTGGTGGCTCACGCCTGTAATCTCAACACTTTGGGAGGCTGAGGCAGGCTGATCACCTGAGGTCAGGAGTTCGGGACCAGCTTGACAAATATGGTGAAACCTTGTCGGTACTAAAAATACAAAAATTGGGCCAGTGTGGTGGTGGGCACCTATAGCTACTCGGGAGACTGAGGCAGAAGGATTGGTTGAACCCAAGAGTCGGAGGTTGCAGTGAGCCGAGACCGCACCACTGCACACCAGCCTGGGTGACAGAGCGAGACTCCATCTCAAACAAGCAAAAAACCCTAGAGGCACATGCAGTGGCACAGGAATAGCAGTTACTGAGTTCTTACCATGTGCTGGTGACTGTTCTAAGGGCTCTGCTTATATTAACTCCTATCGCCCCCTTGTCAACCTGTGAGGTGGGCTGGGCATCCCCTTTGGAAGATGAAGAAACAGAGGCAAAGTGAGGTTACTTGCCCAAGGGCCAACGGAGAAACTGTTTGGAGCCGGGATTTGACACAGGACAAGATGACCACACAGGGTAGCTTTTGAGAGGACTGCATGAGATGATGTTTGAAAGGCCCAGATCGTGCGGAGCCCATGGAAAGCGCTCAAACAGTGCGAGTCATATTATTAATATGTTCCTCAGGTGAAACACCGTGCCGCGAAGGAAGGCTCGTCTGGAGGTAGAGCTTTGAAGCTGAGAGATGGATGTTCACAGAAGCAGGCTCCAGAACGTTGTTCTCTACTGAGTCTGCATGGCTACTAAGGAGACTGGGTCCACAGATTAAATGAGAACAACTGTTGTACCAGCCCAGGGCCATGGAGGGCAGGACCAGCCATCCCTGCTGACTGTACCTCGGTTTCCCCAGGCAGGACCTTCCTTCCTCCTTCTGGGTATGGCAATTCCCTTCTGGTCTTGTTCAGTCTGACTCTCGTCAGCTCCTCTAGGAGGTCTTCTCTGCACAGCCTCTCCCTGTTCTAGTCCTCAGGCAGAGTTGGTTGCTTCTCATCCAACATTCCCACAGGAGACCCAGGATATTCCCATTGCAAGACCTAGCTCATTGCTCTGTAATTGTTGGTATTTGTCCTCTTTACCACTCTGCAGAATTCCTGGAAGGCAGAGACAGTTACTTCCCGTTGTACCCCAGTGCCTCACATTGTGCCTGACGAAAGGAGGCAGTCTAAAGGTGGTCTATTTTTTTTTTAAGTAAAGAAAGAATAAAAATCAGTGAGCAAATTGATTTTAAAAAAGACATTAATAAAAATTATAATCAGAACCAGTGTTTATTGAGCAATCACCATATTCCAGGTACAGGTCAGGGGCTTACGATTGCCCAATGTCATCCTCACGGTAGCATGATAAAGTGGGATTATGTAAACCAAAAAATTTTGGAGACAGGTCTCAATCAATTTAGAAGTTGATTTTCCCAAGGTTAAGGACGTGCCCAGAAGCAATTAACATGGAATCACAGAAACAATCTGTGGTCTGTGCCTTTCTCCAATCACGAATTTTGAGGGCTTCAATATTTAAAGCGGAAAAGAGAAAAGGGGCAGGTAGGGCAATCGTCGTTACGTATTCCTCTCTACTCAGTAAATTGTGCTCAGTAAATTGGCAATTTATGTAACATAAGGTGAACACGGAGAATTTACCTGTGGAGAGGTTGAAGCTTTTATCTGTAGCTCTCTGCTTAGGAACAAAAGGAAAGGCCGCATCTTGCATGATTCAGCTTTCAGCTTAATTTTTCTTCTGGCAGAGTGAATTGTGATCCCAATTTTTAATTTCCCTTTCACAATTAGCAACCCCATTTTGCAGCTGAGAAGACTGAGGACTGCTGAGCTCAAGCTGCCTGCCGGATGGCACCCCGTCGAGACACACCTTTTCCTCATTGTGTTGTATTGCCTCACTGGGCCAGTTTTAATTCAATGAGAGAGACCCGCATGGTGCTGTATGCCAGAGGCACAGAGCTGTCTGGGAGGAACACGGAAGACAACTGCAAGGGAACAATGGCCCGGAGGGGATGTCTTTGTGGGGGAGGGGTAGGAGGGCAGATTCCTAAGACCTCAACCAAGAGCCCTCCATGATGGACCCTGGTGGCAAACTGAAGGTCAAAACAAGTAGCCTAAAGCCCAAGGGAGAGGCCTTTGTAGGGGAGAAGGAGAAGTGTCTTCTTCGTTAAAGGGTCAGGGATTGGGCCTGGACCCAAGAGCTAGGCACAGCTTGGTAACAGCGAAGGTGCCCACAAGACCAACCTCTAGCTACACAAAAGATTAATAAGAATGCTTGGGAAATATTCAGAGCAGTTGACCCCGGTCTCCATTGAAACATAAATGAGGTCAGGCTCTGGGAACCGCTGCTGGTAGTTTTTTCAGATTCTTTAGCAACCTTGTAATTTTCCCAATGTCGGTAATTTTTAAAACTCTTTGACCTTTCTATAACCAAAACTCCTTTGTCCTTTTTCTAATGTGTGTTTGTTTTGGAGGCAGCAGGGATGAGGAGAGATTGGGGAAGCTGTGCCTGGCTCTGCAGTGGGCCCTGGAAGAGTCTGGCAGAGACACTGTGGGAGCAGTGGGCACCTCCACGCTGGGGGCTGGCTGAGGAGAAAAGAGACAGGTGGGAGGGGGCTGGGAGGATGGCAGCTCCCTGGAGACACCATGGGACACAGGGGATGGGCACGGTTCTTTTTAGACTCCCAGCACTTCACTCTCAGCCCCAAGGAGGATCTGTGTCATACAGAAATTCGTGGTAGCATTAGGGAGAAGCCGCACACTTACCTCTTTATCACAAGTGCAGTTTAAATTAAATTAGGAAGCAGAGACTACAAGCTTTGCAAAGCTCCCTTGTAAGAATCTGAGGATCAGAGACACTTGACAGCTGAAATCACCCGAGGCTTGTTATTGCCAAGGGTGAGCACAGGTTCCTGAAATACTTGGTTGAAACTGCTAGGCCCAGAAAGCTTCTGGTTACTGTGCAGGTCAGGCCCAGGTAGAACAAACAGTGAGGTTCACTTAGCTGGAAGATTTTTCCCCCAGCCGTGGGGCTTCCTTTTGATTCTTAAAGGGGGAAAAGATAATGGTGAATGACAGAGGTTTTTACTTTTGTGATGCTGACCAGTAATTTAATTCAATTCCAATAAAAAATAAATAACAGATCCAAGGACTCTCTTATTTTGAAATGTTTTCTAATATTTTCCAGTGGTTAGCATTACTCAGAAGCCAGCATATTTTCTTTAACAATTCAGATCTTGTGAATGATTTCAAACGGGGCACAGAATCTGAAGCTGCCTGGCACCAACACGAACTCTAGGACATAAAGGAGGGCTGGACCTGCCTGACACTGTGGGGTGGAAAAACAAGCTAGACCTTGAGCCAGCAGGCAAGAAGTGGTGCGCAGGCCATGAAATACTCTGTGTGTGTGTGTGTGTGCGCGCGCGTGTGTGTGTGTGTTTAGAAAACTGTTTTGAAAAGCAAAAACACTTTTAGATCCACTTTCCAGCAAAGCAGAATTTTTGTTTTGGAGGTGGGGGGAAGGGAACACGATTTCCTTTATTGAAATTTTTTCCTTTGCTCTCTTTTTCCTCATGCAATCCCCATTTCCTTTCTTGAATGAATGCTGTAAAGATAAAGTTGAGACTATGGAATACAATGTCAAATGAAGGGTAAATAACAATGAGAAATTGTATGTTAGCAATATATATATATTTTTGACATGAGGCCTCACTCTGTTGCTCAGGCTAGAATGCAGTGGCGTGATCTCGGCTCACTGCAGCCACCGCCCACTTGGTTTAAACGATTCTTCTGTCTCAGCTTCCTGCATAGCTGGGATTACAGGCACCCGCCACCCATGTCCAGCTAATTTTTGTATTTGTAGTAGAGATGGGTTTTGCCATCTTGGCCAGGCTGGTCTCGAACTCCTGACCTCAGGTGATCCGCCTGCCTTGTCCTCCCGAAGGGCTGGGATTACAGGTGTGAGCCACCATGCCCAGCCGGTATGTTGGCAATTTTTTTTTACAGCTGTATTAAGAGGCTAGGAAAGTCTTACCTCCAGGAAGTTTGACGGTAGACATCAAGAACCAGGTTATGGGGTATTCACGTTGCACTCATATGCATATGTTATATTATACATAAGAAATTCTGTCACATCACACAGCAGGTTTCAAGCTTAGTGTAACTCAGGGCCCCTCAGAAACTCTGCATGGAGAGGCTGTGGGGAGGATGGGAAAGGACCCACGGGCCATGATGAGGACAGAGGGAATGGGAGAGGGCTGAGTTAGGAGCTGCTCAACTTGAGGCTTGAGGCAGGGGGAAGCACGAAGAGGGAAGGCTTTGTGCTGAATTCAGATTTGTGCGGCTTACTGAGTGAACGGCAGCCCAGTGATGTGATGGTGATCTTGCTTTGGAGAAATCTGGTGTAAAAACAGATCATCTAAGTTTTTGCTGTGGTCTCTGGCATTACCCTTACTTAGTGCATTATCACCACATACAAGGTACACAATAAGTCACTTTTGTAAAAATAGATTTCAAGAGGAAAATTCTCACCAAGTTCCTTATAATGTCAGGGATTCAATTATAGTTCAGACTGAATCACGTCCCCAGGTATCTACTGGTAACGTGTCGCCCTTTTGGTGAGCAAGAAAACATATGATGCAAATAGAAATGTTGTTCAAGATTAGTATTACAATAGGGTAGCCGGGTGCGGTGGCTCAAGCCTGTAATCCCAGCACTTTGGGAGGCCGAGGCGGGTGGATCACGAGGTCAGGAGATCGAGACCATCCTGGCTAACATGGTGAAACCCCGTCTCTACTAAAAATACAAAAAACTAGCCGGGCGTGGTGGCGGGCGCCTGTAGTCCCAGCTACTCGGAGGCTGAGGCAGGAGAATGGCGTGAACCTGGGAGGCGGGGCTTGCAGTGAGCCGAGATCGCGCCACTGCACTCCAGCCTGGGTGACACAGCGCGAGACTCCGTCTCAAAAAAAAAAAAAAAAAATTAAATTAATAGGGTATGTGATTCGCAGTGAAGCAAGACTCATACTTGAATCTCAGAAATGTTTATTTGAAAGCTCCTTTTTCCCTTTCAACTACCTTGATTTAATTGTGTGTGTCCTGGCCTTCATTTGGAGATGAGGCTCTGAAAACCATGTGGTTACCTTGAAAACCACTGAGAAGGTCCTGACCCCATTGATAAGCTTTCTGGAGGCTACAGGTGTGGCCCAGCGGCTGGGAGGTGGTGACAATACTAGCAGGTGAAGAAGTCTTTAGGAACCAAGTCTCGTTGAAGCAAAATTTCTAGGGGGTTACCAGGAGAGATGAAGCTCATTTCAAGGCAGGTGCAGGGAAGACAGAAGGAGCCACTGCTGTCTAGCTGCTTTCCTGCGTGATCTAGTAAAACAAACTTGCAGAAGCCACTAGTGAAGTACGTCTAGTTTTGTCTCTCCACTTTCAGACTTTAAGTGCTTCAAAACGAGGGCTATGTTTTCCCATGGTATCTGATTAAAGCTTGTTGCTATTGCTTTCCAAGTGTCTAGTGAAATAAGCCAAAACATGGTCTGCTGAGTGGGCAGGTGGAGCAGACCCCCTTCCGGCTCCTTCACTCTCCTACACTTGCTGCTGTGGCCACCTCGGGGCAGGGATTGGAGAAAGCCCTTGAGCTGGCGTAATGCAGCCCAACAGTTGCTTGGACATCACAGTTTAAACCCTGGGTCAGCCCACAACTCTCTGTGCTAGAATATCATCATGGAAATCTAGCAGGCATGGTGAGCTCCTGGGCCTTCCAGAAGATGGGATCCCCTAAGCTGCCCCAGCTAACTGTCAGGCCCATTGTTTCTAGGGCAGGGGCAGGAGGGAGGCAGCCTCTCCTTTTCCACTCGGTCCCACAATGACACTGTGGCTTTCAACACTGGGTCTTGGAGGGTGTGGTGACCCCTGGCCAGCTTGAGAGCAAGTGTTGTTGCTGCTGACTGACAATAGGGCCAGCCTAAGACTGAGGCTTCTTTTCATCAGGCTGTCTGTCCCTTTACTTCCTAGTGTCAGCAGTCCTGGGAACAGGAAATGGTTTGTGTAACAGGAAGCAGCAGAAAACTGATGACTAAATGCTTTTGAGCTCTGTGGAGAAAATTTCAATGTAGAGAGATTGCACAGATTCCAAAATACGTGTGCATGAACTGGGGCCCTATCCAGGCCTCCTTTTCAATTCTTAAAATGATGCTATTTATTGAAAGTTTACTGTGTGCCAGGCATGCAGCGAGGCACTCATGCCATTATGCTGCACCACCTTACCTTACAGGCAAGGAAAGAGAGGTGCAGAGAGTTTACGTTGCTTTTGGTAAGTGACAGGGTCGAGATTCGAACCTGGGACCTCTTCAGTGACTTTTCTGGATCTCCTGCTCTGCAGCTGCCTCGGAGGACCAGCAAATTCTTCGGGAAAACTGTTTCAGGACTTTCCGTCCTTGCTCGGGATTTAAGGACTGTTCCTCTGCATTATCTGTGAGAGCGTTTCTATAGACTTGGCACATGGTTATGCTGTGGGGCTAAGGTATTATTATTTCATATTTCAGTGCAGAAGGAAGTACTTATTAAAAGGCCCCAACCAGTTGTCTGAGCCTAGAGATGAAAGGCCTCCTTCCCGCACCGGCCTGGGTGCTGAGTGGCCCTGACGCCAGGCCAGCTTGCCTCTTACAGCCTGAGACTTGTGTCTGCTCCCTCTTCCCAAACACAGAGGCAGGGCCTGGTTGGGGCCATCTGATGAAGTGCCAGTGCGCCTTCATGAAATCAGGCATGGGACCAACTGAAATGTTGAAATCTGGTCAGCTGAGGGACAGGAGAGAGTCAAGTCTGGCTGTCGGTCTACAGAGGTCAAGGACCTGGCACAGAGCAGGGCCTGCTGCCTCTGCCACCAACAGCCAGGCACCCAGAGAGGAACTGGAGGAGAAGGCGGCTGGCTGCTAGCAGGTCAGCTGATGGGAGAGTTTACAAGACTGTCTCTGAACTCCTTGCATGCAAGTCCTTCTTCTCCTTCTTGATTCACATTTCAGTTTGCTTTCCTGATCCCCTCACATTCTTTCTGCTCTTTTAATAGCTTCACCTGGCCAGAGAAAGGACAGAGGCAGGAGCAGAGCCATGTCCCTCTGTCGATCACAGCTTCAGCTTTCAGTTTCTCACGGCTGCTTAATTCCCAGCTCACACTATCAATATAGGGCACGCATTTTAGAACTGTTAAACAAAAAGAGCTACTCATTTTACTATGCCACATTTTTTTCCAACTAAAGAGGATGCTCACTACCAATGGATACCGAGAAAAACACAGCGTCATTAATGTCAGTTAAAATCAAGTTGGTGGCTCTTGAAGATCTATAAAATGTAACTGTAACACATTTTACAGATTGGGTTAGGCAGAATAACTAGGAAACAATAAATGCTAGCATCATCAGTATTACTTGTACGGCTCAGCAAAGGAACGTGAATGGCTGCACAGGACTGGGGAAGAACAGAACAGAGATATTTCTTTGTGTGAAATACAGAGTTTATCATAAGGAGGAGAATGAATCACTTTTCAGCTCTGGCAGCATCCTGTTTTTTTTTTAACATATTATTTAGGGAAAATAGAAAGCAAAACTGAAGCCTTTGGTATTTCATTGTCACTGGATAAATGTCATTTGTATAAACCTTTCTAAATTTGGATATATACCCAAAGAACCTATACATATCTTAGAAAAAAAGTATCCACTTTCATTATATTTAGTAAAAACTCATAAGCCCAGAGTTTAATGGACATAAAGAAATGAAATAAAATAACTTTCTAAATATGCAAAGAAGCCCACACAAACAGAAGTAACAATCAAAAGGTTGTAACAATTGGCCCAGCACAGGCATAAATGATCCGTGTTTGCCAGCCCTGACGGGGGCCGGGTGCCAGGCATCTTGCCTTTGGTTGCTAGGTTGGGGGGTCCCAGGGGCTCCGGAAGAGGGCCTGGGTAGTATGGCTGAGAGCAGTGACGGCTCACTGAGTGGTGTGGGAATCTTTCAAAATTTAAAAACTGAAATGGCTGTACTAGTGTGTACTGCTTGAATCTCAGTGCTACAAAGAATTGCTTTTAATCTTTTTTTTTTTTGGAGACAGGGTCTCGCTCTGTTGCCCAGGCTGGCGTGCAGTGGTTGTGATCTCAACTCACTGCAACCTCCATCTCCTGGGTTCAAGCCATTCTTGTGCCTCAGCTTCCCGAGTAGCTGGGATTACAGGTGTGCACCCCACTGCGCCCGGCTAATTTTTGTATTTTTTGGTAGAGATGGGGTTTCGCCATATTGGCCAGGCTGGTCTCAAACTCCTGACCTCAAGTGACCCACTGGACTCGGCCTCCCAAAGTGCTGGGATTACAGGTGTGAGCCACTGTGCCCTGCCTGCTTTTAATCTTATATCTGAATAAGTAGTGAACGATTCTGACAAAATATCATTGCTATGCAAACTCTTTAATGTTAAAACCAGAGGTGCTCATTTTCTAACCTGTTACAGAGTCAGAGGACTATGGATTCCCTGGCCTAGTTGCCACAAATGCTATGTTTCCTACTGAGTAAGACATCGCTTACACTCCAAAATACTTCGCAAGAATCACTGAATTACATTGCAAAATATGAACACACAGCATCAAACACTACCTGTCATGGAAGGCAAAGAAATCTTTTGGATTTTCAGATGCTATGAGCAGTTTACAGGGCTGCTTCCTCTCCTTAGAGTCCAAGTATGTCTCTGTGTTTCTTCCTTTTTTTCTTTTGTTCATTCAAAGGAGTAATTATTTAAAGTAGACTACTTGTAAAGCATTTTAAGAGCAGAAAGAGGAATAAGACCTGAATTCTACCTTCAAGGAATTTTTATGCTCTACTGGTAGTAAGTTTCTTCATGAAGAGCTCTAGATGAAATTTTTTAGTGCTCCACTTTCTATTAAGTTGTAGTATGTTTAAAAAAATAAGAAAGATGTGATTTTAATTCTTTGGAAATTACAAAAATGTAACATTTTCAGCCCAATATATTGTGTTGCCTAAGGGAAATAAAAATTCTTAGTGTGCATATATATATAATTATATATAATACATATTATATAAAATACATTATATATAATTATATATAATACATATTATATAAAATATATTATATATAAAAATATATTTTATATATATACACATATTACTTATTTCAACAAGTTGTGCAAAATTGGACACCTAAAGGTTTTTATATTAATTTCTTATTGCTATTACATCACCATCCATCTGTATACGGGGTTATCCTGGGTGCAGAAATAAAATTACAACAAGATCAATTAGCTAATCTTGATGAGGATATTTTATTTGGAATCACAGAATTTTAGACCTTTGAACGACTTTGGAGATCACTTAGTTCAACTCTGATTCAGGGTTAGTTACGCAGTGCTACACAACTTATTAGCATAGAACGAATAAGGTTTTTTATACCTAGCACAGCAATCCTTTCTCTATACACCATCAGCTAGAATACTGGAAAAAAGAGAATCAAACGCCACAGGTATTTTACTTATTAAATTACAGCTCCTGAGGTACCCAAGTTTAACTTACAGAAAGGTCAACAGTGTGCCTTCCATCACTCAGGACTCCGAAGGTCTGCCTTGAATCCTGTCCTGAATTCAGTAGCTGCCACATGAGTCACATTATGTAGTTAACCCTCTCAGCCTCTGCTTCTTCAGCAGTAAAATGAGGATAATTATTAACTCAGAGTTGCCGTGTACTCAGTAACTGAAGCGCCCGAAGGTTGATCGGGACTCTAAATGTCAGTCCTTTTTTTGGTCTTTCCTTGGTCTCACTGGGAACTCAGTTAAGGATGCATGAATATACAGAAATTACTGGAAAAGTATATTTAGACTCTTAAGTTAAATTTTAGTAAAGGATAATGGCATTTGATTAAATGTCTGGGACATGAATAGTTATTTCCCTTGGTGGTAAAATGGTCACCCATATCAACTTTTAAAACTAACTCACAGACTATGAATCCAAGAGTATCCATTTAGTATGTCAAAAAAAATCGAATCACAGATTCATCCTAAAGGGTCCCGATCCTGAAGGAAAAAAAAAAAACAAAACAATAACGATTAACCCAATCCAGGAGAGCACCTCTGAAATTGTCTTGCAATCATAAAAACAAGCATCAATCTGAGAGTAGATCAAAACAAAATGCATTTGTAACTCACTCTCACCTTCCTGTATCTGACAGTTATTTTTTAGGTGGTTTCTGTTTAAATATGGAATGAAGTTTGGATTATATAGCACAAGGACCTGCATCCTGGCTGAGAACGTTTTTACCTCTCAAGTTTCATTTAGGGTCAAATGAGTAGAAACCTTACACTGTCAGTTAGCGTTCAACCGGTGTGAGGTAGTTTAAGCTAAAGGTTAGTACTCATGTCAGTGGTTTAGAAAAGCAGCAAATTAACATTAGAACAGCTGTGAAGAGCAATGCCTTTCATTTTACAAATGTTGTATTCGTACTGGTAGATACAAATAAACTTCACTGAGAGGAATCCATGTTACTAACTGATTTGTTCATTTCCTTATATTAAAAAAAATTCCTTTTGAGACCAGCCTGGGCAACAACACAGGGAGACCACCTTCCTCCCGACCGCCCCCGACCCCGGCCACCATCTCCGCCCCACTCCCCACCCCAACACACACACAAATCTCAAGGCTCTTCCCCTACAAACCCTCTAGCTTGATGTTCGAGACCAACCAAAATCTGGCATCAAATACACTCTGTGGAAACTCCTACCCTAACACCTGGTACTTTTCCACTCCCCAAGTTCTGTCATTGCTCTCTGCCAACACCCTTTACTCCGATCAAACCCACCTCCCCGGTGTGGTCCTGCAACGGCTTTCGGGCAGGCAATGTTGGTGCTCACTGGTATTTTCACAGCATGTTTGTCTTTAGCCTTTACTTGGCAGTTATTAGTTAACTTTTTAAATGTACCTGCACATGCTATTAACTCCCAAATCAGCCTGTAAATGCCTTAGGGTTAATGATATGCATTTACATGTAACAGGTACTGGAAATATTTAAGATATTCTCACTTGAAATGTTTCATTTTCAATCTTTTAAACAGTGCCTGATAAGCCTTCTCGCAACTTAAAAGTAAAAAAAAGGTAAAAAAACAAAAAGTCATCTCACAATTTAAAAGGATGCTCAAATCTATTAAGACAATAAACAATTATTTGTGAAGATGCCAAGAATGCCCCAATCCCTTTTAGAAAAATCTAAAGACTAAGATTTTTAAAAAGAACATTGGGACAAAAAGCCATAAAACCCTGAATCTTATATCCAAGGAACATTTTAGTGCTTTCAAGAACTCTATGGTGATAAAGGTTTGGAATACTGCAAATTTCTATTTTAAATGTCAAGAAGAGCAATAAGCAAATAGAGCCAATCAAATTTAAGAGAACAGAAAATATGTTTCCACTCTTGGTTAATTACTGATGTTAGAATGTGGAACCATTTTTAGTGTCAACATATTAGATGACAAATTTTCAGAGTGAAAAAACCTATTATAGGGATCTTCAAGTGGAAGCTCATTCTGTATATATATTCAGTACATGTTGTAATTTATTTTGAATGCTGTATTAAGATAACATTTTTGTAATAATGTAATTGTTACAAAGTTAGTCTTTCTACATTAATTTTTTTTTTTTTTTTTTTTGAGACAGGGTCTTGCTCTGTCGCCCAGGCTGGAGTGCAGTGGTGTGATCACAGCTCACTGAAACCTCTGCCTCCCTGATCCTCCCACCTCAACCTCACAAGTAGCTGGGTCTACAGGTATGTGGCAGCAGACTCTGATAATTTTTGTATTTTCTGTAGAGACAGCGTCTCACTATGTTGCCTAGACTGGTTTCAAAATCCTGGGCTCAAGTGATCCACCTGCCTTGGCCTCCCAAAATGCTAGGATTACTGTCACAAGCACGGCACCCGACCCTCTGCAGCTACTTACTACTCCTAAGCATCAGCCCTCTCATCTCTGAAATATAGTTCTTCCTGCCTACCTCAAATATTGGCTGTACAGATGAAAATAAACAATGAAGATAAGGGTTTTGCAGAGCTTCTGGTCCATAACAAGTACTTAATACTTCATTTGGACACATATTTAATAAGTGCCTACATGTACCATATGCTGACGTAGGTGCTGGAAATCCCTAATAGAAGAAACTCCTTTTTCTCATGGAGCTTACAATCTTGCTGCTAGTGGCAAACAAGTTGACCCATAGTTATGTCAGGTGGAAACAAATGGTATGAAAAGAACCTGAGGTAAGCAGATGGAAGAAGAGAGGAGGTGTGTGCGTGCACAAAAGCGCCATTTTACATAGGGTGTTAAGGGACACCTTCTAAAGATAAATAGGAGCAGGGGTCACCGATGCATGGGGAAAAGCTTTCCGAGGAGAGCAAACACCAAGGGCAGAGTCCTGGGGAGGGTAAGCATACTTGGAATGTTTAAGGATCCAGCGGGATTCCATGGGGGTGCAGCCAAGTGGGCTGTGGGAGGACAGGAAGGACATAAGGTCAGCGATGCACCAGGGGCCACACCTGTCGTCTTGCAGGCCTTGGTAAGCTCTTCGGATTTTTTTTCTTTTTTGAGAGAAGAAACCATTGAGGAACTGTCAGTTAGTGAAGTGATCTACATAGATTTGAAAAGGTAACCTGCTGGGCATGGTGGCTCACGCCTGTAATCCCAGCACTTTGGGAGGCTGAGGCGGGCAGATCACTTGAGGTCGGGAGTTCAAGACCAGCTTGAACAACATGGAGAAACCCCCGTCTCTACTAAAAATACAAAATTAGCTAGACGTGGTGACGCATGCCTGTAATCCCAGCTACTAGGAAGGATGGGGCAGGAGAATCGCTTGAACCCGGAAGGCTGAGGTTGCAGTGAGCCGAGATCGCACCGTTGCACTCCAGCCTGGGCGACAAGAGCGAAATTCCGTTTCACCAAAAAAAAAAAAAAAAAAAAAAAAAAAGTAACACACAGTAGCTATTATCTAATGCTGTAACCATAAGAGATTTAATACATAGGAAATGAAAATTGCCTATCATTGTTCTTTAATCTGGTTTAAGTGGTTGAGCCTTATGACACTGCCGTTTCTACGGGTCAAAAATGGTGGAATATTGTCATAAAATTCAACCTGACTTAAAGGATAGGGCGAGGAAAAAAAAAGAAAAAAACCATAAGCTTTACAATAAAATATAATTGTATTATAATCCCAGACACAGGACTCATAAGCTGTATTCTTGCACAAGGCACTGAACTTCATCTTTCTTGGGTTTCCCCTTATTTGTAAAATTGGGATAACAGTCTAACCTAAGCCCAACTTCTACTGATGATTAAATGAGATATGTATGTAGAACATTCGGCATAGTGCCTAGGAGCTTAAGAAATAAGCAGGCCATTAAGAAGGGGGTTGCATTTTATACTAGCAGCATCAAAACCTTGTGTAACTATTTTTCTAGGTACTGAAACAGCATTCATTACTCAGAGACCAGAGCTTTTTTTCAAGTTACTATTCCCTGCATTTAGAAAGTTCATCTTTAAATAGGCAATTCAGTAAGTAAATATTCTATGGCTCTAAAACAGATACGGCTGTTGGAGAATTTAAAATATCTGAGAGTTACATTTTTAACGTTGTCTACCAAGGCTATTACATTTCCTCTGTCAAAGTAACTTAATTTTACAAACGAACTCTGTGCTTGTTAAATGAAAAGGCCAGAAACTACTGGCCACTCAACGTTCGTTTGAAATTCTTACAGTGCCTTCAGTACAACTCAAACTTAGAGGTGATTCTCAGAATTCGTGTGAAGCAACATTTCACAAAAAAAATCACCTACGTTCACTATTAAGTCAGAAGACAGAATGATTAACAGTAAATTTCAGCCGCGAATTACTCAGTATCAATTGGATATTAAATAACTGCATTATTTTAATGGAATGTTATAAAGGATTTGCAACAAAATGCAGATGCAGATGTAGATTTAGGGACTGTCGACTTCTATAGATCAAGCAGGACTTCATTGTTGCAGCTCAGAAAATTCTTCCAAACAAATCTAAATGCTGGAAATCCACCACACTGCAGAGAAAGACCTCTTGCCTCCGTATTCTTTCTTCATCTGTAAAAATGTTGACTTCTGCTTTTCAGACTACGCGCACAGGCTCTTTCTTACTGCGGCTTCATTCCCTCACGGAACACTGATGCCATCGCGAAAGAAGCGTTTCGAGCACGACTAACGCTCCCCTTATAATTTGCTAAGCCGCTGCGCTCGGGTCTCGCTACGATTTGCTTTCAGAATAACGAGAAGGTGCAACAAGATCGCTTCCCTGGCGGCGCGTCAACCGCTTGGCCCAGACCCCCCACGCCCGCCCACCGCCCCGTGGGTGCGCACGCGTGTCCGCGCACGCTTCCCCGCCTGGCGAACGCGAGGCTTCTCTCCGCCGTGCTGCTTTCCAGCCTCTCAGCAAATCACGAACACGGAAGGGAGCCACGGCGGCGACGGGAGGGGCGTCGCGCGTGGTTCCCTCGGCGACAAAGCGGGAGCCCGGCGCGACGGGCGCCCTACCCCGCAGAGGCGGACGCCGCGGCACGCGCCTCAGAAAGCCTCAAACTCCAGTTCTCGGCTCCCCCGCCACACCCCCGCCCCGCAGCCAAGACCCGCGAGGTGGCGGGCCCGACGGCCAGGGCAAGCCCACCAGCCCTCCGCACCGTGGGCGACTGGCCAGCACCCGGCCCTAAACGGGTAGCCCCAGCCCCTAGGCGGCTGCCGCCCCCAGCCCCGCCCACGCCCCACGCCCCACGCAGGCGCGCTCCGGGCCCCTTCCCTCCCCCACCGCGCGCTCGCGGGGCCCGGCGGGGGCGGAGCGACCCTCGGAAGGGGCGTGGCCACGGGGCTCGACGCGCGCACGCGCTCTGGAGCCCCATGGCTACGTGTCGGGCCACGTGACGCCCACCCCGAAAGTCCCCCGTGAAGCAACAGGACGTTAAAAAAAATTTCTTTTCTGCGGGGTGGATGAGAGGTTCTGAAAAAACTATAGTAACGGGAGGCGAGGCGGAGGCAGCGCTGGCGCGTCCCGCTGGAATTCCTCCCGCCTGCCGCGCCAGCCCCAACCGCGCCCGAGCCCCGCCCGCCCCGTACCGTGGAAAGCCCCGCGCCCCCCCGCGGCCGTCGGCCCTGCAACCCACACCCACCCGCCCCGGGCGCCCCGCACGGCGGCGACCCAGTCCCTGCGCCCAGGCCCGGGGCCGCCGAGCGCCGCCGCCCGTCACGCTCCCGTCGCCCCCGCCGCCCGCCCCGCCGGGGAGGCAGGGAGGAGGGGGCACGGCGCCGGCTGCTGCCCGGGTCGGGGGGCGTCGGGCAGCGGGAGCGCGCCGGCCGGGTCCCGCTAACGGCCGCCCTGCGCGGCCCCGCCCGC